>NC_092211.1:46297778-46303999 GCF_043381705.1 Parasteatoda tepidariorum | reverse complement strand
AATTATAAATCAAAAAACATTGATTCTATATTTATATATATATATATATATATATATATATATATCATTCTAAATTGTGAATATATGTAATTATGTATACATATATATATATATACACACAAAACAAAATAATTAATTACAAGAAAACACGAAGAAAGTTAAGAAAAACAATAAGTTTCATTTATTGCGTATAAGTTGCAAGTAAATAGAACTCATTAGATAAGTTCAAAAAGAAGATAAAACAAAGGGAAATTATAGACATATGCAAAAGGGGGGGGGATAATAATTAATGAAAAAAATAACAAACAACTGATTTAAAAAAAAGAAAAAAAAATGATGAAATTAAAAAAAAAAACGGAAAATAAAAGATATAATCTTTTTATTAGCCCACACTCTTTTTTGCGGATATAATCGTGTGGGCTGATGAAAAGATTATATCTTTTATTTTCCAGTTCTTTTCCTTTTTTTTTAAAATTTCATCCTTTTTTTTCTTTTAATCAGTTGTTTGCTATTTTTTTCATTAATTATTATTCCCCCCCCCTTTTGCATATGTCTATAATTTTCCTTTCTTTTATCTTCTTTTTGAACTTATATATATATATATATAAATATAGAATCTCCATTTTTTATATGTATACAATCTCCATTTTTTAGAAAATTTGAAACTCTTTTGCAAGAAAAACTGTTAGTTTTTCTATCTATTTCAGTCTCATACAATTTTAAGTGAAATATACAAAAAATATGCATTATCTTAAGGTTAATTAAAAGTTGAGTATTCGTTTATTATAATTAGGGGATGAGAAAAACTTAAGTATAAATTATTATGATTACGTTAAGAATGAAAAAAAGTAAAAAGTTTACTTAAATTAACTAATTGCAATAAATTATTGGGTTTAAAACTAATTTTTTACTAAAAAATGTGTTTATACGTTTAAAATTATGTTTCGTCTTGACTTAACAAGTCAGACAATCAATGGAGCATAAGTAAGTTTCACATCTGTGTAAAAGTTTTGTCCATACTGTTTCTTTTCTAAATTTTTTTTAAACAAATTACAACGTTAGTTGTCTTTCATCCAATATCAGCGCTTTAATCCACCCACAAGTTATATAGCATATTAAAACATTTTATTGAAAAAATACAAAATATAATAATGAACTGAAAGAAATGACTTAAAATGAAAATCAATTTATTTTTTAAAAATGTTCAACAAATATGAAAATATTTAATAAATTTATGTAATTTCGAAAAAGTTATAAAATAATGATTTTCTTTACCTTTCCCCCCTTGATCCTACATATTTCTACGGTATTCAAAAACACGATGATCTCAAAATTTTATTAAAATCATTTGATATTTTACTTATTATTAAACTTTACTCTATTCTCCTTTATCGGGGATCTAAAATATTTATAAAAAAATATTTTAGGTTTATATTATGTTCTGCATACATAATATTGCTAGTACGTAAGAAATAAAAGTTCTAAACGAGCAACAACAAATTTCTTCTTTCAAATTACTTTAAAATTAGATTCAGCTGTATTTATACATTTTCAAAAAAGTTTAATCTTTTCTCCAGAAATTTCAAAATTGAAGAAAATATTTCCTTTCCATCGAAATTGCGTTATTTATTTTTCCGATATTTCAATTTACGCAGCTAAAAATTTAATAAGAATGTCATTTAATATGACGTTTTTATTCTGCCAAATAAAAATAACAATTTTCTGTTAGGGAAGCTAGTTTGAAAAAAAAGCAAAGATATTTTGAGGTATCAACATTTTTTAAAAATGAAAAGATAACTTTTTTCTTGAGCTTAAGTAGGAATATCATATGCAAATCACCATAATATTATGGAAATATTTTCGAGAAGTCCTGTAAATTTGAAATATAAATTTGTTTAAATTCAATTCTCAATATTTCGATGGTATTTGATACTTTTCAGAGCAAAGTTAAGTTTCAAAGATTTCTTACTCGAAAGAAAAATTTTAGATTTAAAATTATAATTTAATTTAGAACGGAATAAAATAGATATTTAAGACACATAAAATAATTTAATTTACACATACAATGCTTTGTACATTTCAATATGCTTGCATGACTAAATATCTTTTTTGGAGAACAAGATGAATGAAATTTCAGTGAATTGAAAAAAGGTTTTAATGCCTGTAAATAGGCTTTATTACGATTGCATAAAAACATATCGATAATTGTCACCAAATTATTCATAAATTTCACTACGCATATTAAAGTATTAAATAGAATTAGGTATTTTAAAAACCATCGGAACCTGTAGCAATATCGCAAAAAAAGTGATTGGCAAAACCAAGTAGGTTTAATATAGAGTCTTTTCAAATCGATCGCGTTTAAATGTACCAACTCAATTGTGCGATTTTAAATTCACGAGTAGTGGTGAATCTATCGTATTAAAATTATGGTTATATTGAATAAAATGTGTAAAATAATCCTAAAAATTGCTGAAAAAGAATGGTAAACCGTGTTGTTTCGTAAGGAAATTGTCACCAATTATAAAACATGCCAAAAAAGTATTTCTTTAACCATAGCTTCGAATCACCATAACTTCAGCACTCGCCATGCCTGTTAAGACAACATGTCAACTTTGTTTCCACTAATTTTCCTCGACAAAAATGAAGGAATTAACGGCTCTTTTCTTTTCAGCTGCTGATACAATTGTCCTGCTATGGTGAATTAATAAATTCACCTGAGCGTTCTTGGGTTCTTCCTCATCACGATATTTCTTAAAAGACTCTTCAATGCTGTGAGAAAGTAATTTTAGAACAAAAAGAGCACCGTCACTTAGAAACTCGTCCTGCCTGGTAAAACAGCATGTCAACTTTGTTTCAACTTCTCTCAGTTTTTCGCGTCAAAAATGGAGGAATTAACGGCTCTTTTCTTTTCAGCTACTGATACAATTGTCCTGCTATGGTGAATTAATAAATTCACCTGAGCGTTCTTGGGTTCTTCCTCATCACGATATTTCTTAAAAGACTCTTCAATGCTGTGAGAAAGTAATTTTAGAACGAAAAGAGCACCGTTACTTCAACACTCGCCCTGCCTGGAAAAACAGCATGTCAAATTCTCGCAGTTTTCTCGCAGTAGTTGTTACTGCGAGTAGTTGTTTTTCTCGTCGAAAATGAAGGAATTAACGGCTCTTTTCTTTTCAGCTACTGATACAATTGTCCTGCAATGGTGAACTAATCTTTTGACCCTTGAGTTAGTAGGTTCTTCTTCATCGCGGTAGTTAGGGAACTTTTCAATGACGCGATAATATAATTTTGGAGCAAATATAGTACCCAAATTTAAACCTATTATGTTGCAGTTTTTAAGAAAATATCTAATCTATTTTTATAAACAAACTCTCTTTTCATTACTTTTTTAGAGTTAGTCTACATAATTTTTTTTCTTCTAAAAATAATTTATTTAAAAAGAATAATAATGACATATACATTAAGTCTCAATAAGTCAAGAATAGTTTAATATTTCAATCGATTCTCAAGTAATGAAATGGTTTCTTTTTTGAGTAATAAAGTTTAATTTTAGCTTATATGAGAAAAGTTTTCAAAACAGCATTTTTGAATAATATTTCTGAGTTTATGATGGCTTGAAAAATAAATCTTAAAGCACATTTCATAAGAGGAAAATGCTAAGAAAAATTTCAATTTGATAGGGAGGGGAGGACGCTTCACTGTTGACGCAAATGAAAATTCATTTCAGTTCATCGAAATAATGAGTGAGAATAAAATTTTATGTCTGTCACCTACGCTAGTGTTGTATGAATAATTTATTTTTATTTCAAACTTTCATTCGTAAATTGAAGAGGAATAATTTAACCGTTTTCCATTTAAGATTTGTTCGGGACGTTTTTGTATTAAAATAATATTCTGAAAGTCGTGTTTGTGCCAAAGTATTGTAAATAGTTTCATAATATTTATATAAACGTTTTATTTTTAAATATATAATGTCTGTTACAGTTTAAAGATTTATTAATAAGAAAAAAATTAGATACATTATTGAAAATTATGTTGTAATATGTTGTTGCATATTTAAATATGGAGGGTATATCATAATAAGCCGAAAACGGCTATGTTTATAAAATGTCGAATAATGATAACTTATTCCTATTAGATTAATTATCAATGGATGCTTTTCAATCGATAGTTAACGGGTATGAAATTTATTTACAAATTTTTTACATAATGTTTGATATTGTCTTTGTAAATTTGATTTCTCTTTAATTTTTGTACTGCGTAAACTGATTTTAATTTCAAAGAATGAGGAAATTTATTTTTAATAGTTTTCTCGAGGCTCTATGAATCTATAATTTATAGGTAAATATAAGTCTTACTTAACTTTATTTTGTTAAATGTATTACCTATGCAAAATTTAGCTTCCACAACATACTTATTTGTTTTGTTTAAATTTAATTTACATGCTATATGTTCTAATAATGGAAATATTTAAAATTTTTTCCTATTTTAAAATTAATTAATAGTTTAATTGTTAGTTCTCTCGTATAAGGAAAATGCATATCGGGCATCAGTTGAATGTATATCGGGCCTAGTATATGTTACCTGGACCTAGTATATGTTTCGGACATTTACCAAGGCGACTATGTGATTGTTAACGGTCACCGGTGGAAGTCAGTACATATATATTTATATATATATGTATATATATATATTTATATNGTATATATATATAATAAATATCGCTTTAGTAAATGTTCGAAACATATACTAGGTCCAGTTAAGTGCTACTGCCCGATATGCATTCAACTGGAACTTCTAACACCGATGTTCCTCCTTATCCATCCTCAGCAGATATTAAAATATTGAATGAATATAATAATATCAACGAATAAATTAATATCAAATTGGATATAACAAATATTTAGGACATTCGCCAAAGTGACTATGGGATTGTTAACATTAACAAGTGAAATTCGACATTCTCTTGATTTAGGTTATTCACGATTACATATACATTTACATTTGTGACTCAAAACCCAAGTGACACCCTGCAAAAACTGTTTAAAAATACAATTATCGTATTTCTTTTGTATATTAAGTATATTTTTTGTCTATTTCCCTACATAAAAGGAAATATCTATAACAACTTCAAGTATTAGTATATTTTATTAAAATATTTATATAAACTACTTATTGTTTGGAGCAATTTAAAAAATTAAAAAAAGTTTAAAAAGGAAACATATTTACATATTGAAATGAATTAATTGGGGACAATGAATTCAAATTAATTGGAGACATGAATTAAGCGAATTAATAATTTAACAGTGAAAAGTGATGATTCATGGTTCCACTTATATATTGATCACTCTAAATCAAGTGACTTCTTACATAAACTGCTAAAAATACAATTTTAATATTTATTTTGTACATTAAGTATCTCTATACAAATGGAAATATTTGAAACACCTTCAAGTACTAGTATATTTAATGAATTTATTTAAATATACTATTTATTGCTTGAAACGATTTAAAAAATTCAAAAAAGTTTAAAATTAAACCTATTCAAACTAGATAATTTTGGATAATGAATTGAGATTATTTACACGAATTAATTATTTAAAAGCGAAAACTGATGATTAAGGATTCCATTTAATGCCGTACATCTTCTTTTTGTGCTTGTTTCAGAAATGGTATGTTTAATCTACTAAAGCGAAATAATAGTTTAGAAACTAAATCTGATGATTATTGTTTACTGGGTTCCATTTAAAGTTGTATATTTTCTTTTTATGCTTGTTTTGAAAACGCTCTCGAATTTCGAAAGATTGTGATTCACTTGCTTAATCAATTAGCGGAAAATTTCATTTAACTTCCAAAAATGTTAGCCATTCAGCTGCTATCAAATTGCGAATAGAAAGTTGCTCTCTTAAAATGAAAGAGTTATTTCCCCTACTCAAAAAAGAGTTAAATTTTTTTAACTCCACCTGAGTGAAATACATTCTTATTTGAGCGAAATTCTTGCTTTGCATTAACTCAAACTTGACTGGTATTTATTAAGCAATATTTGAGTGCTTTCAGCTCAAACTTGAGTGATTTATTTATTATTTAATTGTGTGCGAGATATAAGCTGGAATTTCTATCGTTTTATTTTAAAAAGCAAGCAATAATAAATCTAAATAAAATTGTTATGTTCTGTGATCTAAATAGATTATGTCTTCCTTTTTATTTTACGTTTAATT
>NC_092211.1:46205604-46293463 GCF_043381705.1 Parasteatoda tepidariorum | reverse complement strand
TTTTATTTCAGAAACAATTTTTTTCTTTTTTTAAATCAGCAGTGGGGACAAGTGAGGGAATGACATATTGGTATATTTTAATTACCTAAAATAAATAAAAAATAAAAATTGATAATTTTATTTTTATTCTTTTGTTAGCTTGCATTCTGAAGGACACTTTCCCTGAATTTTTTTTTTCGTAAGCTGTTAAACAAGCATAAAATATACTGGGGACATGAAAATGACTGTTTTTGTGAGAATGACCCATATATGTAATTTATAAATTAAAATTTAGTTATTGAAAACATTTTTAAAGAAAATTTTTTTTTTTGAAAAAATAATTGTTTAAACTAAAACGTTTTGAAAGCATGCATCAAACAATACATTTGTTATTTAATATTTTATCTTCTTAAAAATCTTACGTCTTTAACAAATAGCGAAATTAAGTAACATTAAGTCACTGTTTTTTTTGTATTTCAGACAGTATCCCACCTTCCCGAGTTTAAATTTGTGTAATTATTATTACTTACCTTTTCCATCAACATATTCCAAAATATATTTAACTATTGGTGTGTTTCCAGAAAATGGTTTTGTCCATCTCAGTACAGCTTTTCTTCCACTTATATGGACAGCTTCCATATTTGTTGGAGCATCAGGACGTTCTAATTATGAATAAAAGTTAAACATTAAGTTATTAATGACTATATTTTGACTTACTGAGAAAAATGTGCGTCAAAAACTGTCAGAATAGGATAAAACTCACCGTACTTCTCTATTGGTTCACCAAAAAGTTACATTTTTAATTAATCGTTAATTTTTACAGAAGAACTTTTATAATTATTTCGGCAAAATTAACATGATGGTTTTGTAATATTTGATAAAATTTGGTAATTTTTATCATGATACATTAGAACAAAGCACAAAAACTATTTATTCAATTAAATTTACTCTTCAGTTTTGCATTGTTTCCTAATTGTGTGGAAATAAGAACTATGTATACTTTTGAAAAAAAGAATTTCTGGTTTAAACCATTACCACTGGAACGGAAAAATTTCTAACTGGATGGTTTAAATACCGTATAATTTGGTTATATTTACCAGAAGTATGTTTTTTTGTTCTTCCTTACTAGAAATGTCATTACTAAACATTACGGAAACTTGAAAAGAATTATTTTTTCCGTACACTTCTTATAACTGACCAAAAACAAAAAAATAGATAAAAATGTAAACATACTTTTTTTATGTCTCATGTTGAGTGATGTGCTAATTGATCTAAGTTCAAGAATTTACTATTTTCCCGCCACCTTATCTTCTTATCTTTCGCATTTATTTAATTAAAGCATCATAAGATCAAGTTCATTCATAATAATTACTGCTGTGTAATATTTCTTTACCTGACAGGAGTTGAAATGTTGTGATGGGAAACTAATTAAGGTAACTGATTAGTGATTTATTTAGTTTGATTTTAATTTTCACGTAAAATAAATTCAAAACCTGAATTTGATAAAGGTTAAAGATTGCAAAAAATAGTTCTTCCTCTTACTTTTTAAATAAGAAATTTTATTAGATCTATAAGCATTTAATATTTGATTACATAAATAAAATTTTTTGCGTACTCATTGATTTATTTATATTGAGCCTTCAGTAGGGATGATAAATTATTCTAACTTATCCACAGTACTGGGCTGATAACATAAATGGGTGAAAGATATACGATATCGATCCTATGAACGAAACCATTTATATCATGGCATGATTTGTATTTCCAGAAGCATTTCAACTTTCTTTTCAACAATTCAGCAATTGCCAAATGGAAATTATTCATTTTCACTCAAGTTCTTGATCTGAATATGATAGTATGGTTTTAGATATCTATTAATTAAAAGATAAATATTATGCATCTTTAATTGTAAATCTATTAACTAAAGATACATTAAATAAAATACACCTTTGATAGCTTTAAATAAGCTGTTTTTGAATCTAGAATATAGATGAAAATTAAGGTTAGTAGTTGAAAAAATAAAATATTTTAATAATCTCTGTTAAATTTGTTTTTAACTTATAAAAATAAAGAACATTGTTGTGATACTCCAGTTTAATTCATTTAATATTTTAAAACAGATAATTTTTAAAATTTTACTCTTATAATTGCACAAGCTTTTGACTTTTACTGTTCCCGACAGCTATCACTACATTTTTACTAATTCTAAGCATACCAGATATTTTTTATACATTTAGGTTCAAAAACTTTTTATTATTATTTTGATTGTGAGTTTTTCTGTAGAAACTCAGGCAAAAAATTTTCTTTGACGTCCCCTTCCTCTTCTCTATGTCAACATATAATTTTTTAAGTATCATGCTAAAAGTTTAGTGAATTTTATTGAATATTAAAGTACTTCGAATAACAATAAATCAGCTTCGATTATAACATATAACTTTTCATAGACTATAAGTTCTATAAGAGTTTCATAGCTTGAACCTGAATAAATGCATCTTAAAATTTGAGAAATCATGATTTTAGCCATTCTCTTTTTAAATTAAGTTAAAGTGGTTTTTTACACACAATACTAATTCTTACTTCCTGATTCCTGATTGATTAACGTTTTCAAACCTTCAGACATTTCAGAATTTCAGATAAATACATTAATTTGGTTGGAACAAACTAAATTGCAAAATAAATATTAAAAAAAATATTGCAATTAATAATGCACATCCAGGTTAGAAGTTGAAAAGTATCGTAACTGGAGGAAAGGGATCACGAAATAAATATACCACAGTTAATAGTCTATTCTATAAATTTAGTGTTTTAGGATATATTTTGTTCCCTTAGCTCGGGATATTTTGGTGCTGTACATCCTTAGTGTCAATTTCTAAAGCAATATTATAAATATTTTGTAAGTATGATTACAAAATAAATACATTGCAAAAAATTCCGGATTAAATCACTAAAGCATACGGATCAAATAAATATTACAGTAAAAAGTACGGTATAATATTTTACGGTAAAATTGATTTTACGGATGATGCACTTTAAGTGCCCGTACTTAATGTTGTAATTTGATTCGGAATTTTTCACTGTGTATGTATGATATTAAAATTAATGCTTGTCCTCTTTTTTGCGTTAAGTTATTTATGTCTTAACTATGTAACGCGTATTTTAAATCTTTTTTTTAAAAAAATATTAACTTAAGTTTTACAAATTCGTTTATCCGTTATATTTGCTAATCCTATAAGTCGAGGGTCTATTATAAAATATCAAACTTTATAATTGAAAAATAATAATTCGGAATATAAATTTAAAAAAAATTATGGACTAAATTGAAAGGAATTATGTCAATGATACTTGTAGCAAAAATAATAACAACAAAAATAGAATATTAAAGGTTTGACCTTTTATAGGTATAAAATATATTTTTATCATATGCGGAACAAATTGTGGAATTATTAAGAATGAATAACAAACTCCTAAACTAGTAGTTTCAAGATAACTTATGAAGGACATGTAGAAAAGTACAAAAGATTGAAAATGATTATCGCCCGAAATGTAAGTGCTTAAAAGCTTTTTAAGAATTTATATTGTGAGTAAATGGAGGTAAGGAGTAAGGGAAAAGTGAAGTACCTTGGACTGTTAATTGATTATGTTTCTCATCTTGTCCAAAAGCATTTGAGGCTACACACGTGTACAATCCATTATCTTGGCGTTCTACTACATGAATTGTGAGCTCTGACAGATGACCAGAATTCAACATTTGTTCTCGAAGCATATATCTAAAAGATAGACAATTTAATTTAGGATAACAAATTTCGTCTGAGTTGAAACATCAGCTGGGAATATAAAATGCACTAGAAAACTGAAACACGTGTTCAATTAAAGAATGATATCTATTTTTAAGGAAGATTTTAAATGCATTTCAATTTTTTTGGATACAATATATACATGAGCCGTCCGTCTGAAGGGTAGTGAAAGTAGGGTATTTTTTTAAGGGCCCCCGTGCAAGAGAATAAGTAGAAGAATGTTTTTAAAGATATCAGAAAATTTAAACTTATATTGAATTTTTCTGTTTTTAATCACCCTGATTGACGTTAAACTAGACTTGGCTCTTTAAAGATGTGTACTTTACAACAGCTGTTAATAGAAATTAAAGTTATAGAGTTAGAAAATGTGATTTAAAATCTTTTATATGCTTATTTAAGTGGGGTTCCTACTTTATTTCATAAGAGGCACTTAACTTGATTAAAATAAAATATATTCTATTAACTACGTTAAATTATATTATAATGCTCTCTTATTTTTGAAGTATTATATATACGACAAAAATCTAACCTAACAAAGAATGAATAAACATCTGTAAAAAAGGATGTTCTGTTACTTTATAACTTAAGGAAAGATTATTGCTTTACTATCGTTGTGAAGTTGCTTGATAGATATGAATGCTAAAAAAAAACAATATTTTTATCATAATGCGTAACAAAATGAATTTAAATTTTCATGCAACACGATTTAGTTCGAAATATAAGTTTTATTCAGTGTTCACAAGTTTTTTGACACAGTATATTTCCAACACAGAAGGCTTCTCTAAAATATTTAAATTTAAAACTAAATGTGGTAATCTTCTGCATATGAAATCCACTTCGATGTTTAGTTCTCATAATAATGCAATTGTAGAAAATAAATGGACAAAATTATTATTTTCTAAATTTATACTGAAAGCAAGCAAAATCTATAAAAAGCATTTTTTTAATAATTCTGTACATAAAAAAGTATTATGCATACAGATGTCTATTATATGCTTTTAAATTCAATATTTTGTATTTCTTTTAAATGTGACTAAATACTATCTTTGATTGCTCTTCAATTAAGGATAAAATTTTGACTATAATTTCAAAGAGTTTGTTAACATTAGCAAAGAAGTTAGAAAAAACTAGAAATGTTTTAAAGAAAAATGTTGAAGGGAATATATAATCTCGTCGTCAGCCTACATGATTGCATCCGCTAACTACAGTGCTTTCTAATATTGTATTAATATGACCAAAACAAATATATATCAATACAACTGTACTGATATTATGCTTTGTATGGATTATTTCCAAATTTTCTTGAATCTGGCTTGCATTTCTGCTTCCTTGAATTTTTTATTCCCCGTTTCCTTGTTTTCTTTGCATTTTTTTTCTTATTTTATGAATTCTATGTCCTTACAGCTTATGAGCAGTTAATAAGTTATATATATNTATATAGAAGAAATTCTAATGGCAGTAATTGATGAATGCGCACAGTATTACTCGGTAAATTGATGAACACGCTTATTTTAAAATTTAAACACTTTTAGTTTCATTCACATGAAACATTTTAAGCGTACTCTGCATTTTAAAATGTAAACAATCTAAGAAGTTGCCAAGCTATTGTTATATATTTCCCTGATTTTGTTCTTAGGGAAAATTAGACTCTTCTCGTCCAGATACGATCGGTTCAATCTCAGTAGAGTGCTCCAGAGGGAGAGTTTGGCGAGAATAAAGAGTGGAAAATAGCCAATATAGATCCAACATCACCTGATTCAGAAACACAGCCAACAAAGCCAGGAAAAGGAAGAGTTTTCTTTGATTTTATTTTTTCTCAGATTTTTGTTTTCTTCTTCACTTTTTCTGAGTTTTTGCCCTTTTTTAGTTAGGATAGAGGCTCTTTTTATCTTTTGTCGATATCCATTTCCGGAATTAGATTAGAATTTTTGTTTGGTCTTTCGGAAATTTTATTCGTGTATTTATTTTTGCTGATTTTATTTACGCAAAGGTGCACAAAAGAAGATAATATTATTCATTTTATTCTAAAATAGTTTGGTAGAAAAATTTATCAAAAAATTTGAATATTTTCTGTATATGAGAGAATGATTTTAAATTTATATACAATACATATTTTTTTATTTCACATTAAAATTATTTTATTAACAAAATAAGCTATATTTTTTAAAATAAACTAATGAAAAATTATTTATAGTCGAAAACTTTTTATATATTAAATAGTAATAATCTTTATTCAACCATGAAACAATATAATTGCAAAAAAAAGGAACAAAAGTAACAAAAGCGTTTTGAAATATAAATTGAAAAGAAATATAATAAATAACTACCTTTTAAATATAGTTATATTATAGTTAAACAAACTTTTTTCATTTATAAATTTGACGTAGATAGCTTTTCTTTATATTCAAACATGTCTTATTAGTGAAGATTTAAATGTTTGTGATATTTGAATTTGCAATTTTTTTTTACAATCTTAATTTCCCACATTGCATTGCATGCTTGATATTTTTACGTTAGCACTCATTGAGTTTTTTCGTTTCGAAATAATTTTCAGCACAACAATTTTTTCTTCAATAAAAATTTTATTCAGTTTATACTTTGTAATACAATTTTTTCTATCTTTTAAAATTTTCCTTATTTTCATTTATGAACAAATATCAGCATTTTTCCTTATAAAAAAAGTCATTTCTTGTCTATTATTACAAGGCAATATTAGTTTTGTTAGCATATTTGATAAGTCAATGTTTTTGTAATTTTTTGCCTAAATCAGAACTTTGTTTGTTGAATGAAAAAAAATGCGAGTTAGTCTTAAAACTAACTATTATTAATTAAAGGCGTGTTTGCTCAGGCGTTATGCAATAAAAAATATTTTGTTGAACTTTCTAATGGATAGGAAATATTTTTCCAAGTAAAGTTCTTAAAATTTTATATTCTTCTTAGTATTTTATATAAGGTAATTTAACGCAACTACTGTGACATTTTTCTCCTTTTAAAATGTTTTTAGGTATAACAGGTGGTCCTCAAAGATTTTTTTATTAATTTAAAATTTTATTACATATTTGTTGATTCCTGGTGTAAAAGAGAAAAATTACGGTTCCTCGTGAGGCAAATATCGTGTTTCTTAATCCAACATTGATAAAATTTTTATCCAATTTTAGTCATTTTTTTTGTTTCTTATATTTTATTCTATTTAACAGTATTGTATCAAAGTAAAAATTTTAAATCTTTGACGTATTTTTTCCTTGTTTACGTGCTACTTTACGAACAAAATATCAGTTTTCGAGTAGTTTAAAGCAAAGCATACGACACTAAGCAAAACCCTCAAAATCCCTCGACGCCTGTTAGAAATAAAGTGTTTAATTAGTTACTCAATCAGAAAAACATTATATTCGAAAACTCATACAATAATTAAAAAATCATTTTTGAATCATTAATTATTATTTATCCTATAAATGTGTTTCTATGTGTGTTGTAATTCCATTAAAATAATTTCAATGTATTTTTGTTTTCCAATAATTGAAACCTTCATTTTATCTAATTTAATTATCACCAGATTTTAAACTTATTGACTAATTTCCTTATAGCCATTTAAAAAAATTTATTTCGATAACAATAAATTTTCTTTACTTAAAACATATAACAGTTTTAAGAAATATTTTTATGTTAAAAATTATTATTCATTCTACAAATCTCTTTCTGTATATGATCCAATTAATATCAAGATTGTAAAAATGCCACTTTATTTTAACATAATTAAAAGCTTTATTTTATCTAATTTGATTATCGCCAATTTTAATTGAAATTTTGTTGCGATAAAATTAATTTGATATGTAGTTCACTCATTGATTTTGACAAATGAGTGACGTACGGAAGATTGAATCCGACAATGCATTTCAGATCTACTCCTCTAATGAGAACGAAAACCCCCAATCTCCCCCGTCGCGTGTTGCAAATACCGTGTTTAACTAGTAATTCGATAAAGGCAAAGGCTCATCCATTTAGAATTGTTTAACTAAGTGTGTCGCAAGAAATGTTTTCGATATATAATCTAATGTTATTGTCTGATAAGTGGAAGATTATACAAAGGGGAATTAAATTTGATTATGGCAATACATTAATGAAATCTACCTTAAAATTACACGATATTATCACATTTAATTTAATTTCGCTTGCTGTAACTACTGAGAAATATAAATTATTATTAAATATAAGTAATTAAGAAATTATAATTTTATTACAGCGAATTCAAGAAAATTTGTATTACTTAATAAAACTAGATTATTTGATATCATATTATTTTTTAAATACAGAAACATAATATTATCTTACAGTGTTTGTTTAGAAATTAAATGGATAATTTAATTTCTAATGTTTTCATCATAAAGAATATTTGATATTATATGTTCAAAAATTTATCGTAACAACTGCTTCATAATTAGTATTTTCTATTAATAAATATTTCTTGAATTTACATTTGATTAAATTTTCTAAGGGAATGTTTCATCTCTTGTATAACGCGATGCATTTAAATTTTGTATAATGCTATTGTAAACATGATCTCCGATGATGTTTCAAAACAAGTAATTTAGTCACAAAAATGAATAAGATGAACAATAAACTCGACAAAATTAAGTATAGAGCTGTTCAATATTTAAGTAGAGGATAACTAAACAAAACTAATGATTGATTTATAAAAAAATTATGTTATCAATAATTTATAGCAATAATTCAAAAGCACACACTTAAATATTAGATACTAAAAGCTATTAACGTTAATAACAAATCACTGATTTCTCGAATAATGATGGTGTTATATATTTTTTGATTGCGAAATTGATTTTTTATAACTTTATTTTTGACAGAAGCTATTGAGTGACAGTGAAAAAATCTGCATGTTTTATGTCGTGCTTCTATGCCTCAATAATGAATTATTCTAAGACTTATTTTATTTTCTTACTTGCAAGAGACAATGAAGATAATTTGCTAAAAATATTTATCGTCAAATATTAAGGTAAATAAAATACAGTATCAAGGCAAGTACGTGTGTTCCTTCTTTGGTAATTTATATAAATATGCTATTGTGATCATGAAATTAGATAATTAATTTTTAATTTAACTTACAATATATTAACACATCAGATATATTAAGTAATTCTTACTAAGTGATGATATGGCACAAATTCCGACATAAAATAATTTTATTAAAATTGTAGTTCATAAGAAATTTCTTTCACTGTAATATAATTTTAAATTTTAGATGTTCAAACAATGATTTATTAAGCATGTTTCTCCTGCCTCTCTTTTCCTGTGGAATTTTTTTTTCGAATTTCCTGTCCAGAAAAAGAAAATGAAATTTTTTTTAGTGCTAGAAATTAATATATATTCTACCATAAATTTGAAAATTCAAAATATTTTTATCAGCAAACAGTTTTTTGCTTGACCTATTAGTGGTGAAATAATTGATGTCCTATCCACTGATCTCCAGTTTTCCTTGCAATGCACCCAAGTTTTATCTTAAAACACATAACACATTAACACATAATAACACATAACATATTAAAACATAATATAACATACTTATTAACTCTATTGCTTTAAGGTGTTTAAGATAAATATCTGCATAAATAATTATTTAAATTAGGTAAAAAATATTTTAGAAAATCATATTTCCACCCTCACCGTTAAAAAAACTTTACAATCAGTCTTGGGCATCAGTGCGCAGAAGACACAACTGTTTTGACCAACTATTTCGACATGCAACGGAAGCACTAATGAAAGCGAAATTACAGAAAATGCTAAATGATTTTGATTTCAATTCAAGAAATCCCACTGTGAAAATTTTAAAGAAAGTGGAACCAGTTGAGCCATCCCTTAGCAATATTCCGAAAATGCAAAAATAATGCGGGATTCAAAGAGACGTGTAAGTAGCGAAGAATTTAACTTCAATTAAGCATTTCTTGTCTTCGTCTCGTGACACATGAAGCCAACCCATACAGACAAAAAAACTCCGAACGTATGAAATGCGACGCAGACAGAGAAGAGGTTAAAGGGTTTGACAAAATTGGATTTACCTTGGATGACTTAAGCCAGCAAAAGGCTGCTTATCTTTTAACCACATGTATGTCATTGGTTTTTCTCCAAAAGCTTCACACTTCAGAGTGACGGATTCTCCTGTTCTTACTGTTTGAGCCACAAACTTCTGTTTGAAATGAGCAGGAACTATAAAAATAATGTTTTCTTACACATTTTTGTAAAAATAACAATGCATTTGTTAAAAAAATTGAAAAGTTTGAATTTATATTCCCTGAAATTTCGATTGCGATAAAAAAGGGTTATTTTAGCCACCTATTCTAAAAATCATTCAGAGGGACGTTTGAAAAATACAATTTTCTCATTGGCTTAGAATATCTATTCATATATATTAAACTGCAGTCAATTCTGTTTTTTTTCCTCCAAATATTTTAAAGATAACATCAGTGTTGTTTGCTAGCTTATAGATCTTATTCATAAAAAAGGAGTTTTTTTTACTGGTTGTCCAGGATCTAACAATTTTTCGTTTGTAATGTCAGATAAACTTAAATAACGAACGTGAACGTGTATTCAGCCAGTAGACTAATAAACTAAGGAAATGATTTATCCCATTGATAATGAAAACTTCTAAAAATTATTAAAATAAAAAAGTATAGATCAATACAGAATAAAATATAATTGGATATCTAGAGAATCGTTTTGTAACCCAAATGTAATGGTTTGAATCTTGTTACTAGCTCAGCATGATGGAAGCGAGCCTCCTCCTATACACCAGAAAGAGCGGTTCACTTTTTCAGAACTCTTTTGAAAATACTCAGTATCCTAATTTATTTTATTATATGACCAGCATTGAACGGCCGACCCAATTCAGATTTTACGACTATTGATGTTCAACTCCATAATCTCGTAGTTCTGAACCCAATCCAGAAAACCGGAAAACTCATGGATCAAACACTAGGGACAAACTAGCCCTCATTAAGGGTTTTTCGTTAAGAACTAACCCGCATTTGCGTTGTATGAGGAGGAAAACCAAAATTAGCCCAATAACACGAAGATTTTTACCCATTGTCCATCTACCTCTGAGAATATTTTATGTCAGCACTATAGTTTGTGTGAGACGAGGAGCGCCGAATACAAATCGACCAACCAATGTTGGGATCGAACTTGGGCCATCTCATTGGGAGTCAAGCGATCTATCCCCTGAGTCAACATTATTTTGCAGTCTGCCTAATTTCTGATATAATACATACACAGTTCAGAATGCATAGTGTTTTAAATTAGCCGCAAATTAAAGAAAAATGCATATTTGCGTAAAGTTATAAAAATCTCCAAGGATTTTCTTTTCTTAAAATAAAGTAATTGATACACCATACTGTGCAATTTATTTTATTAAAAATTCGTAACACTAAATAAATTTTTTTTCCAACCTACTAAGATTTGATGAATGTTATTTTACTATAGCTACCGTATTTTAAATTAAAGCACAATTAAGCATATTTTTTATGCCAACAACCTATGACATTTAAAAGAATGCTTTTGCTAATAAAATTAAATGTGCTTTGATAAAATTGAAAAAAAAAGTACAAAGCGTTGAAGAATTAATAAAGATAAAATCAAATTTATCGCTGCATTTTACTTAATTAAAATTATATCCTTTGTTGATTGTAATATTCCACTTTAGCTGTCAAAAAAGAAGCATACATTGTGCCACGAGACCTAATTAAATTTTTAAGCAGCTGCTCTAAAATAAAAGTTTATTAATTTTGTTCAAAAATGTTTTTCGTTTCCAATAGCTTGTTAAAGTATTCATTTTTATTCTTAAGGTTTTAATTGTGCTTCGTACAAAAATAAAGTAATAAGGTTGAGTAGCACGAGGAAATGATGTAATATTCCTTGTTGCGAGATCTTAATTTGCATTTTTGTTAATTATCTCCTTGTGAAGCATAATCTTAAGTAATTATGCATTTTCACGTAGAACTATTCTCCTACTAATGACTTGAGTAACACTTTTAATAATAATTATAACAAAATATCAATAAAAAATTTAAAGAAACTTAATGTAAACATTTGTAATTAATAGCGAATTAAAATTATAATTTTTAATTCAAACGAAATTTATTACTCAATAAAACTGATGTTAGTGTTGTTATTTCAAATTATTATTATATGTATCTCTCTCTGTATATATATATATATATATGCANTATATATATATATTCAAATCTTTGTTGATTAGAAATGGACACTGGACTCTATATTTCAAAATTTCAAATTTTAACTATTTCTTTTCGACCACTCTCCTCAATGACTTATAATTCATTAGGAAAAATTATATTACTTGTTCTAGAGATAAATCCTCAGGTGACTATGCCCTCATCTGTAAACATCATTCTATACTTGCTATTAAACGTACTAATTATTAGGTCATAAATAAAAATATAGATATATATGTCAATTATTATATTATTATACAAACTATGCAAAAAATTATCAATACATTTCGTGATACGTAAAGCTTGTATAATCAAGTTTCTATTTGAAATCAAGAAAATATCGAAAGCAAAAATTCACTCATTCTTATGCAGTTTAATAAAAAGTTTCCTGCCTGTGCACATCATTGATACGTGCTTCTTACAGCGGGTATGTCTTGTTCAATTTTTTATATGAAATTGTGGCATATTAAAGAATTAATGCCAGGTTTTCAAAATAATTTAATAAAACACTGTAACCACTGTAATTAGAGTTATATTAATAAATTTTATAAACCCTTTTATTAATTTGTAAGTATATTGGGCCAATATGAGGGTTTGTCATAGCATGGCAAAAACTTCATCAATGCATCGCGAACGTCTTTTCCTATCATAAACGCGTTATTATGAAACAAGGGACAAACACTAAAATGTACTGTAAAAATGTACTGTCAAAGCTAACAGAATATTGTAAAATTTTCTGCTTTTCTGGTTCTATAAGAAAACCAAAAAGCTCCCTAATTTTTACCGAAACGCTTTAGTTAAGATTTCGCTAAATCGATAAAGTATCGCTTTTATAACATGTAATACAATTTGGTGAATGCGGTAAAGTTTGGTATTTTTATCATGATACCTTAGAATTTTGCATAAAATTCATTTATTCGGTTAAGTTTACTTTTCAGTTTTGTATTTTTTCTACTAAATATGTAGAATAATGTCTGTATAAGTAGATTTTGAGAACCAGATTTTTTGGTAAACCATTATCTATATGAACTGAAAAACTACTATATGAACGATTTAAATCTCGAATATTTTGGCTTTTATTATTAGAATTTCGATTTTTTCAACCAGAAATATCCTTACAATATGGTAATTTTACCAGCATTACTTTTTCTACGTAGTTTTTATCAATCATATGTTTCTTAATTTTTTGTAAGCTTCCATATGAGAATACTGAATAACAATATTGAATTTTTAAGTAATGTATAGTTAAATATTAAATTTGGCTCTGGTGCATTACACCAATGCAACTTGGGTAAAAATTGTTAAAAATATAATTATGCTTTGTTTTGTTTCAATATATATAAAATATATTGAAATCAACAAAGCTAAAATTCTCATAGATATTGATACTAACTCACCATGAACAGTTAGTTTAACAACAGTGCTTAAAGGCGTTCCAACTCCATTACTTGCTTCACACATGTACCGGCCATCATCATCTTGCTCAATATCTCTGATTACTAGTGAGCCATTAACCAATGTCTGAATATGGGATCCACTGATGACTGTACGGTAATCTCCTCGGTCGTCTGCAAAAGTGAGATAGATGCAGTGAATTTGTCTGTACACATTCAGTGAAAGAATGAGATATATTAACCATTAATTTATTTTTTAAGTACTAACTAGAGTAGACTGTTTGATAGTTGATTGCAAGGGTTATCACAATCTGCCTGTTACATAAAATTACAGGATGACAAAACATCATTTACGTATATGTTTTATTCTTAATGTATTTTTTCTCGTGCAGGGGAAAATATCAAGCAAAATAGTAAAAAAATATTTTCTTTTGAAGTATACTGTTGAAAATTCCGGACTGAATTGCGGTATAGAGAGGTTTTACCATAAAATCCATTTTTACAGTTCCGCGTCCAATTTTGCAATAATATTTATTTATTCAGTAGGATTCTGCTGTTTTATTGCAATTATTACTATTAAAACTATAGTATATCAAATATCATTACGGCGGCCATTACACTGTTAAAATTTTCTTTCAAAAATTATGGTAAAATAATTGGGAGCTGTCTGTACATCCGATTAACCGTAAAGTCTACGGTAAAGAACATTTTTTTCTCTTATGGTTTTGAAATAATTTTCAAGAAGGATGGTTATAAAACCATGAATACAAAACTAGACCGTTTTTTACTCATTTACAACTAGCATTATTCAAAAACGTAATAAAAATTTATTATTTTACTAGACATAGGAACTTGGCTTTTCGTAAGGTAATGGTCATTGGAGAGTGCCGGACACTGGAAATTCTTCATGTGTTGAAGGCAAGGGAGGAAATATTGTGGTGTCAACACTAGGACAGATAAGCCCGCTCGACTATGATATGTACGCAGTTGCAAAGAACTAAGTAGCTTCATTAGGTGGTTCTAGCTGGTGCGATAAAATTCTGGTTGTTTAACCGTATTAAGTGAAAGAAGTTAATAAACAGTCTTTCTCGAACTTAACAGTTTGATTACCATTTTATTTATGGTTATTTGACAGTTTTGATTAAATATGGTAAAATAACCATTCAATAAATTGTTATTTAACCATTTTTTCCGAGAAATTTCTAACAGTATACGAAATGCCGTAAATTTTACTAGAAATATGCTGTTGATTTGAAAATCACAAGATTTTAAATCTTCAGACTCCTCCACGAAGACAGATGTTTGCTGAAGGTTTATTTACCAATAAATACAGGACGTTTCCACATTAATTGAGGCGCATTTAAAATTAGATTTTATTGCAAATATTTCACAGTAATTTCTATATTTCATTACTTAATTAAATGCTTTAATATATTGAAGAAAAACGTATATTCTAATAGTTAAAATCAGTAAAAATATTTTGTATGCATAACAATTGCAGTTTAATTGTTAAGGAAAATCCTGCTGTTTATTTTACATTTCTTTAAAAAATAAGATGATATTTTCTTAAGGATTTTGAAAATGCATTCCCCTTGAACGCTTCGATTTTGAGTTATAACATTTGATATTTTAATAAAAATAAAAATATGAATTTAGTTTTAATCTTTAAATGCTGAAAATTACTCAACAAATTCTAAAAAATGTATTAAGTGTTGTGTAATTCTATTGAAAGGTTTTATGAAATTTTGGTGAAATATTAGGCAAAATTTATTTAAAACTTATTACTAAGTTCAAATATAGTATGCTATATAATTTACATAAATACATTACCAATTATGAATTTCTTGATCATAAATATGAAAACATAATAAGAAAATGTATTTCTTCAAACTTATTTTTTATGTTCTAAATAATTCCAAGACTCTATTCTCTTGTTTTATTAATATTAAATTGTAAGTTAAATTTTTATGAATAAAGTTTCAAGCAAATTAATTTTAAAATATATAGAATTATTAATCTTGTTTTGTAATAAATGAAAACAAAATATCGTTTCCAAGGATTGCTCCTTCATCGATATAATAGATTTAAAGAATTCAATTTATTTCAGAACTTCTTTTGCCGCCCCATTTGTATTTCTCATAAAATCATTCATCGGAAAATAACCGTACAGTAAAAACAATATTTTGCCCAAGAAAACTTATTGAATGCTTATTTTATACTTTTTATTTTGCTTATAAATCCAGCTCGCTGAATTTTATGGAAGAGATATAAGAATTTTACTGATTCAAATAACCTATTTTAATACTGATTGATTGGATATCCTACTGCAATGATAAAGACAACTTGTTTTATTATTAATAAAATCTTGAAAATTTAACATGCATCTAAAAGTTTCACAAAAAAAATGAAAGCAAATTCAATTATTACAGAAGCAAGTAATTGTGATTTAATGATATTGCAATAAATATCACTAGAAAGGGCCGTAGTTTGACCCGGAATTTTTTATAGAGTAGATTGTAAGTTATGTTTCTCATAGGTTCTTGTGGTTTTGCAGCTGAAACCATCATTTCAAATTCAGAATCTCTGATCAACTAGACGCTTTAAATGAATAGTGGGGTACTTCACTTTCGTTCAATTTGAAATACTGGGCCTTAAAGCCCATCTTCCTTATTTCAATAGCGTTGTTCTTCTTGATTTGGTTCACTTTTTGATGACAGAAGGAATATGCCCAACGTGTACTAGTTTTAAAATAATGTTTTAATTAGTAAAGTTGATGATGTTAACTTCTTTTTTTTGTTTAAGTAGATTTGAGCTATTATTCAACGAGTAAAATTTTCAAAAAACTTTTAAAAAAGCAAAATAAGTCAATCACGTGAGATTTAAATGCAAAAAACCAAAAATCGGAAAAAAGAGCATTATGAAAAATAAAACAATTATGTTGGGTAATAATAACAATGAAGGCATACCGTCCATTTTTTTCCATATCACTCTAGGTTCGGGTCTCCCATCAGCAGTACAGTCTAAGGTTACGGTTCCACCTACTGGCACAAACTGGTCAACAGGTTCCACTTTCCATCTTGGAGGTGCTATATTTAAAATACATTATTTTGAAAATTTAATTTGAAAACGGTTTGCTTTAATATTAGAGGGACCCGAAATTAATGTCGTTTTGGTGCATTTGATATTTGCTATGAAGATTTTATTTCTAACCAATAATGTATTCACCCTCGTTGGCAACAACCTTTAAATACCGGATTGAAAATGAATCGGAATGAATCGGAAAAAAATGAATTGGTTTTTAAGACTAACGGATATTTAATGCACCGAAATGACATTACTTTCCTGTCTCACTAATAAATAAATATTTTTAAATTGTTGGAAAAATTATAAATTTAGCTTTTATTACAACTTTGAATATGTTTGTCGTGTTGATAAATGCATTTTCTACAAAGGTCTTATTTCATTACATCTCAATAAAATTTCTGTGAATCATACATTTATTAACTTGCCTCTCTTTTTTCTTATTTGACAATATTTATAATTTTAACTTTATTGTAATTGTAACATATTTAACATTATTGTATTGTATTGATTTTTGTAATTTTTATTGTATTGATACAGAAGCAACGATACTTCCTTTCCTTGAAAAGGTTTGAAAATAATTTTTAACATGAGGTTTGTTGCAAGAAGTAATCAAGATTTTGAAAATTGTATACATATAAACGAAATCAATAGTTTAAATATTCATTTTGGCTAGTTTTATTCATTTTCGTGCTTTATTTTCAACCCTTCAAGTGGAAGTAATGACTTTTTTTTAAAAATTATTTTAAACTGGTTACATTCCAGAAAAAAGAATGTTTAGTGCGAAGAAGATGAACTCAGGCACGAGTCTTTCTCTAGGGCTCAATACTTACTTAATAGGTTTATTGATTGTGGATTTATTATTATTATTATTTTTTTTGAAAAATGTATTTGTCAAAATAATTTCATTTCATTTTTATTTCTGTTTTTATACGTAATAGTTTATACAACAAACGCATGACATTTAGGACCACTAAAAGCTGCTTGAAAATAAATGTGATGAATAAAACTTTGCTAATATTTATCTTAAGAGCATGGATCAAAAATTTATTATTTTTAAACTTTTGAGCATTAAAATTTTGACTCTTGTATTTTGCTATAATAAACTTAAAATGAATTTCGTTGAATAAATAGATAACAAAATTTTAACTAATCAAAAATTAAAATGACTACCAAAAACTAACGAACATATTACAACTCTAGATAAAAGCAACTTATAGTTAACTTATTTTTTAGGACTTCTAACAGGTAATTTATACTTACCTTTTGATTAAAAAATCTTTCATTTGAACATACAAGAATTTATCGACACACTTCAAATGAAAATTATTAACATCAAAGAAACATAAAATTTTTCTTCCGTTCAGCTTAATTTTTGACATCAAACGAAACAGTGTATTATTTTTAAAAACTAGCTTAAAGAAGTGGTTAATATTTAATGAAACGTTAATCGAATGCGTTAAATCAAAGTAGATTATCGATTTAACTTTTAAGTTCCTTTAATTGCAGTTAGAACATTTTTGTATTCAAACTAGCGAACAAGATTCATGAATTCCTAAATTTTCAATATAATAAAAATCAAATAGATAAATTCTTGTTGAAATATTTATCGTTCTTTTTAATATAAATTAGTTAAAACTTTAACAGGCAAGAAAAATGCTTTAAAAGGAAATTAACTTAAAATAAATTATAGTCGATTGGAACTTAACAAAAAAGTAAGAAGAAATCCAAAGAATATATTCATGCGGTATTTCCATTTTAAGTTTTCCATTATTGAAAATTGGCAATGCATGATGATATTAAGCAAATTATTTTAATTTCAAAGTAAATTTGTCAATGAGTGGACTGTTTAAAATAATTTAAACTGATAACGTAAATTTAAGTAGGTTGCTTCCAAAAAGCCTCGTTTTGAGGGCAGAATAGTATCACAGCTTTTGAGTACATTTTTAATACTAAAATAATTTCATATCCGATTTTTCACCACGAATTTAGAAGTATTTATAGCTTTGAGTATTTCTTTTGTATTACTCATCTTAAGACTAATAAAATTGCACCAATGTCTAATAAAGTTATCATAGATGACACGCAGATACGACTTATATTAAAATTAACACTATCATCAGAAAATATTACATTTTATTTTAACTAAAAAGGATAATTATGGACAACAAATTTTTGTTAATATAAATACTTGATCTCCTCGAATTCGGGTGTGGAGATTTCAGATCTAAAATTAGTCTTGCTCCTAAAGCTGCAGTGTTTGTTTCTTAAAAAAAAAAGAGACATTTTTAGTCCATTTTTTGTCAAACTGTGGAAGCTCTTAAACGTGACCAATAGCAGCGCCGTATAAATGTAATGGCATATTGGCATATTTTAAGACACTTCATCAGATATGGAATTGCATAGGGAACCATGCCCGGAAATACCTTCCTACACGGCTAGGGAACCTATTATGACCTCAGAGCGTACCTATTATGACCTCAGAGGCTCAATGGGAAATAGTTGTAACATAATAGAGATACGCCACTAGAGGCGTATTGCGACACTTTCGGGTATGGTTTCTAATGCAATTTCAATCCAGATGATATTCCGTAACTCCTATAGAAGTATGTCGCGACATTTTAGTGACTCTCTGTAATATATAACGTTTTTAAACTTGAACATTTCGACAAAAAATGGATTAATGCCTTTTAGAATAAAAACTGTTTTATTTCGGGAGAGACCGATTACAGATTTGATATCAGCGATACAAAAGTATCTAAGATCTGTTAAAAAATCCCACGCAACATAAAATTTTTTCCCCCTGTGTAAGTGAGTTTTTAAGAAAACTATTCAACAATTTAAATAATTATTTTTTCTGATCACAGAAATGTGTTAATATAGACAAAAAAATAACCATTTTGCTGTTAAAGTTCTTAATTCATCCAGACTATTTAATCAAATCGAAAGGTGCAACTCACCGTTCACAGACAATGGAACTGAATAATTGACAGTGGCAGCGTCATTATATGCCACGCAGGTATATGTGCCACTGTGTTCTTGACGAAGGGACTTGAAGATGAGAGTGGATACGAAGTCATCTATCATTTCAAGAGATATTCCAGTCTCCAGGGATAGGGGAATTCCATCCTTCAGCCAGGATATTCGAATGGGAGCATCACCAGTTGGGACACTACACGAGACACTTGCCCGCATACCTTCCTGAGGGTTTTTGGGAAAGCTGAAGGGAGTTATGCTTGGAGGAACTGTAAATAAATAATAAGATGCCATGGATGATTTGGTAGAGAACTAATCATATACGTCTAGCAAAAGATATGCTCTAAAATGAAGATTTATTTTTGAAAGTTTTTCATTAGAAATGAAATTCACTTTTCGAGCTGAAAAATTTGCGGGATATCTCGTAGGATTCTTTCTTTCAAAAGGTCGTGTTGCTTTAATTTTAATAAGAGCTAACTAAATTAAAATATATGTTCCCTATAGGTATCAAAGTAAATAAAGGTATCAAAGTAAATCTCTAAAGTAAATGATAAGTAATCAATAATAATTATTTAAAGTCCTAACTCTTCTGCCTTTTGTTTCACACCTAATCTATTGGGAAGATCTATATTGAAATTTTCAATTCGATACAGATCTTTCCAATAGATTAGATGGGATGAATTAGAAATTTAAAATGAAGAATCCAAAAATTTAGAATGAATTAGAAATTTTCCAATGATTTAGACATTTTCTTTTCGTTTGCTTAATCGAATTATACTATTTCTGCTATAGATGTACTTTAGAACTAACAATTCGACTTAAATTACTTGCATTAAGTTTTGTGATCCTTCTTAAAATAAATCGAGGATAATTAAATGTCTAAATAAACTATAAATATTTTAATACAAAAGGGCAATAATGCAATTATTTTTGATTAATTTATTACCATATTGACACGATTTTATTAAATTAAAATATTTTACGGTTAAAAAGATGCTCTTCACTTTACTTTTTATTTAAATAATGTAGTAAGCAATATAACATCTAAACCAACTCTGCCAGTTATCGCGGAAAAAGAAACTATTCAAAACTACTTTTTATAAGTTGTACAATTAATTTGTAAGTCGATGCTCACATTTTAACCAACATCATTTATACTGGTTGGTTCTATCAATAAAGCAAAATTATAAGACATTAATATAACAAATTTAAGTATTATATGTTTCTGAATAGTTTTGTTAGAGCCATTTTGCATATTATTAACAAGAACAAATATTACAACACATTTTTTTTTAAAAAAATGATCCATTTTTAATGTATTTCAGTTAAATTTTAGCTGAAAATAATGACATTTTTCGATAGCTTAATGGATTTATAATGTTTCTGTCATATACGCATTATAGGACTAACAATTTGAAAGAATTATTTTCATTACGTTTCTGTCTTTTCTTAAAATAAAATTCAGCATCTAAATAATAGTATTGATTGTGGGATAATATATAATTAAATATTTGAGCAAAAAGTAAACATTTCATATTAAAATATATATTCACTGAAATTAATTTGGTATATTCATCAGGTTACAAAATATTACAAATCAGAGCAAATGCTGAATTTCAAGCAAAATAAAATGCTCAGGACATGAAGTAGATAAAATATATGCCATAAATGTAAAATTTAATGGTGATAAATTTCAGAGCAAAAATGTGCAGTATCATATCATCAACATAAATTGCAAATTCATGGGATATGGGAGTTGTTTCAAACATGAATAAACGCATTTTTATTCAAAACTATTCTAAATGAATAGAAAACGCCGTTCCCTCTCTCAAATGAAAATTTACAGCGACACATTATAATGCCAGTGACGTTTTTTGCACGGTAAATCGAGATTAATATATAATTTTAAAGGAAAGCAAAAATTATAAGAGAATGCCCCAGCATATAATGGAACAGTTTCAAATAGCATGGAACTTAATAAACAAAAATAAAAATGAAATAACTGTAATATGTCATAATAATAAAATAAATGGAAGTTCTGGATCGTAACAATAACTGCTCTAAGGTTTTGAGCATTGCATTGGTGATAATGTTACTTTTTTTTCCGCTGTGATACTGTTTTAACGGCTGCAGGCTTCTATTTTTACGACTGCAAAGAAATAATTCAGAAACGTATGGCTTCCCAAATGTCTTAGGTTTTGTGGAGAAATGTATGCGATTTTGGGAACAGTCACTGTCAAAAGAGGGACATTATCAATATGGTTTTGTTTAAAAAATGGGTATTTCTCAACCTTTCACCAAAGCACGTGTTACCATTATCATTTTGTTTTTCGTACTCTTTTGTATTTGTAACACGCTGGGATTGTCATGTTTTAACATGACTTCGTAGTAATTGTGCTGTTTTTTAAACATAAACAATGCTTTCACCTAATTTTCTTTATATATTTTTTTCGTTTTTTTCCGGATAAACGTGCCTTGTGAGTAAAATACTTTCTGGTAGATGATTGAAATTCTCTTCGGAACAACACAGTTTATACAACAAAACATTTCGAATATATTTTGAGGCATTTTACTTTTTATTAAATCTGAGGAAAATTGTAAAGCATAAAAAAGTTCTTTTCTTGAGTTATAATCAGCTTACTTAATGTAATTTAAAAGTAACAGTATCTCTTAAAAAACTTCACAGTTCTTTAATTGTGTAATTTGTTGTTAAATGTTTTATTTTATCTTATCCACTGCATTAAACAAGCCGATTATTTTCAGGTAAACGCCTCTCAATGTTCAACTCAGTAGTAGTCATGTAATTTTGAGTCCCTTTCAGACGAATCCTGAACTAAGCATTGCGATAAACTTAATTACAAATATAGAAACTACGATAATTTTCCACGTTAAGAACAATAGCAGGGAAAATCTTGACCATGTTGTATTAACCACAGAGGACCCTCCTACAATTTACATGCGTGATGCATTGTGGTCGATGTTGACCGGGAGCAGCATACGAATCGACCAGTCATCGCTTAGATTCGAACCCGGTACACCTCATATGAATCCTCTGCTGTATCTCCAGATCCTCCTTGGCTTGTTTTAAGAAATTGGAGAAAACAGTAAATGAAACTATTTCAAAGTTAAAAAAATAGCGACATGGGAAAATAAAATAAGGGTAAAATGAACTCGACTGTTGCGCAAAATGTAAGAATGGTAAGAAAATGAATAAATTATCATACGCATTAAACCCAAGAAATGATTTTTAAAAGCAAGTTAGTCTTTATTAATTGCTCTGAGAAAACCAAAAAAAGTTCTTGATTTGTAGAATTTTGGGAAGGTGAAGTTATTATGACTTCAGTTGAAAGAAGTTATTAGGAATTGTAGACTAGAGTGTTATTTTATATTTTAAACCGCAAAATCGGTAAGAAACGAGTAGAATAACCAAATTTTGTAAAAAAATAAATAAATATGGTTTAAGTAAAATAACAAATCCGAAGAACATATGCTTGGCAGTATCAAAAATATAGTATTAAGTTCTTGGTATTCAAATTTATCTGTTTTACCCAGAAAAGTGTGCCCACAGTCTCTTAGCTAAACTTGTTTCAAAAAACTAGTAGACAAAAGTATGAAAAATATTTAATTTATAATGCGTGTCCCAAAACTTACGTAAGATTCGAATTCAATAGAAAATATAGTTTTTTTCGCCATGATATAAATATTTATTGTCCCGCAGTGGACTGATCGTTAAGACACGGTTCCCAGCAGATCACCGATGTCAAGCATCACTGGCTGCGGTCAGTGTGCGAGTGGGTGACCATTTGGATCAGTCTGCGTAGGGACCGAGGGTGTGCGATATTGGTCCTCGTTAAACTGTGCTACCGTAAAGTGCTCGACTTCGCGCGCAGGTCGTCGGGCTGCCGAAGCGGGGGTGCCATCCCCTCCACAGAGGATCAAAATTGTAATGGCATGTCTTCGGATTATCCTCCGGGATGTTTCCCAGACCGTCGCCAATAGCCCAATGTGCAGCTCCAGTGCGACGTAAATTAACAACAACAGCAACAATAAATATTTATTATTCAAAAATTAAAGGCATAGGGCAGGGAAATGCATGTAATAGCACAGTATGTTTATCACCAACAGTTTTTGCTGGCACATATGCAATCATTCATCGAAATTTTCCATTACTATTTTGATAAATGTGGTAGAATTTAATTACTACGGAGTTGAATATCTTTCCTTATTGCTAAGAGATGTTGTAGGCTTGTTGACGTAGATTTTTACTTTAAATTACCCCACAGAAAGAAATCCAGCGGTGGTAAATCACATGATCTAGGGGTTGAATTGTGGATACCGAAACGAGAGATACATGACCAGAACATACCTCGTTCAGTAATTGGGTTTTCACGGGACGTATAGTATATAGCACGGTCTAGTTGAAACCTCACGATGGCCTGTACACACCTTAAAGCATGTGTATTGGACGTCCAGTGTACATTTTTTCCAAGTCTTCTTGAATTTTTCTTCAGTTTCTTTAAATGCGACGACGTTAAATCAATATTTCGACTATATATGGTCCAAAATTTGCAAACTATAGCAGCCAAACGTCTATAATTTTCAATGTATTTTTCAGCAATGGAATGTGTTGTTCTTTCGTCTAATACAGAATTTTTATAAGTCCTTAACTGTCAGTACTTTATTTAATCTTGCAAAAAATTTTGAGATATCTTTAATAAATAAAATAATTAAACTGTGATATATTATGCAGTTATTTAGGCTTTTTTCATCTTAAAGAAGTAATAGCATAAAAAGAATTCTGTCCCGCGCTATACAATTGAGAAAGAAAAACTAAGATTACTTATAATTTTATTAAAAAAATCAATAAAATTCTACGGTTATAACTGTTGGTTTAAAGAAATAAATTTATTTTTGATTCTAATCGAAGAATTAGTTGTTTACTTTTCATTGATTTTTAGAGTTATTATTATTTTTAAAAAAAGAAAAACTCAGCCGCAATATGTTTCTTGATTTTAGTACCAAAATGAAAAACAAGTGCAATTTTATGCAGGAATAAAAAACATATTTATCGATTGTTCCTTTCAAAATTTTGCGTTTTTCATCAGATTACTCCCCCAAAAGATTACAAGAAGTAATCTATTGATTTTTTCTTCTTCGATCTGAAGAGAAGAATTTTTTAAAATTATTATAATAAAGTACTTTTTTCGAGGATATTTGCATTTTCAATTATATCTTTTGTTATTTTATACCAAAACACATTTTCCTTATTTTTTCAAAAAATGAGGCTGGTTGCTCTCCTATTTTTTTTTTGTTTACCTATCAAAAGAACCCAAAAATTTAGACAAGTAGTATATTAAACTCTATTCATTTTGCAAACTGTCGTAGTTAATTTATAATTTCAGTTATTTGCTAATGTTGCTTCGATTCTGCATTGGGTCAATCACGATAGGAAAGGACACCAGTATTTTTGATGCAGATTTATAATTTTAGCGCTCATTATAAATGCAGTGAAAATACTTTTGCGCTAATTAAAAATACATTTTGAATAATAAGAAAAGCAGAATGAATTTGTGTATGCTTATTTCAAAGAACCTTAAATTATGCCGGTGCCAGATAAACCAGGCTAGTTGAGCATTCTCCGAACATGCCCCTGAACTTCGACATAAAGAACACGAAAGATATGTCAAAAATCATGATATTAACCGATCTGCCATCGCTCTGCAAATTTAGAATTTTAATCAAAGATTTAAATTTTTTTTTCTTTTTGTAAAAATTATTTATCACTAATCTTCATCAACAGAACGTAATATTTTGAAGAATATAGCAAAAAAAAATATTTCACAGTTCAGAATTTCTATTTTACTGCCATAGGTCATAATAAGACAAACAAAATTTGAATTATACTGCCAAAGGAGCTAAAACGGCCTTGCGGAATTTTGTTTTTAATGTAAATTTGTAAATTTTTCTTCTTTTTGTTTTCTACTTACAACTGTAAGCCTCATACTATACTTTGTGGTGCATGAGGAGTTTTAAGTCGTTTAAATAAAATAAAAAATAAAAAACAAGCAAAATAAATATTTATCAAAAATAATCTAATATTAATTATAAAAAAATATTCCATGGAGTAAAATGTTAGAATTATAGATTAAAAAAAACACAAAAATTTAAAGTTATTGAATTTATGTATGTACCTTGATAAAAACAATTCATTAAGATACGCATAAAAATATTATCTAAATGGATATAAAATTCAATATTCATAATACTATGAGATTTCTCTTGACTACTACACCATAAATTTTGCCACACGTACCAAGTAAATATTATTCAAATGTTTCAGACATATCACAGAACTACTCAGTCAAAAGAAAAATAAATATGTTAAGAATAACGGAAATGTATAATGCTTAAAAATATTAAATAATAAAAAATATTAAATCTAAATAACTTACATATTCTGCATCTATTAGAATAATCAAAAAGTTTAAACGTTTACGAATGTTTCAGTGAGAATAAATATACAAATTTTCATATAGCGTCTTTTTAAGGAGTTAGGAAGCTATCTACATATGTGAACCTAGGTAATGAAGAGTATAGTCAATGGTCTTTCAAACCAATCCAAGCTTTGAGCCCCTAGGGAAAAAATACCCAAATTTACCTGCTTTGCGGTATTGCCTTTGAATTACATGGAGAAAACCTTTTTTTTTTTGATGCAGGAAAGCTTGCAGCTAAAAGTTCAGAAATAGCAGGAACTAACGCTCAGAGGGAACTATCTCAAGGTTTCTCAATAAATGGAAGTCTATTCTAATTTTGTCTCTTATACGATGGGATTCCAGCCAAATCCCCTCACACTTGTTTAAGTCCCTTTCTTTATTATCTTGTTCCCCGGTCCCTATTGATCAAACCAATTTACGCGTGATTGTCTATTTATTTCACTACCTTCATTTGGTGTTTAGGCAATTTTGAAAGGTTTTGTTTATCGAACCGAAATTATAGTATATCCATTTCCATGTAATTTGATGTGGTAGCCTGTTTCTATGCAATGAGCCATCTCTATGTAATGAGCCTGATAATGAGTGCTCGCTTCAGAATGAGCTGATTGATGCAATTTCTTCTCCGGGTTCACACTAACCACAGTTCTGACATAAAATTGTGGTAGACGGATCATGGGCTATAATCCCCTTGGGTATAATCCCCAGCTATAATCCCCAGCACAAACCATTGGGGGTTTTCGCGGTTTTCCTCACATTGAAACCCAAATGCGGTTTAGTTTCATAAAATAAGCCTCCACCAAGCCTAGTTCGTCCCATTGCTTGATCCAGAAGTTTCCTTGTCTTCTGGATTGGGTTCAAAATTTCAAGGTTAAAGAATTGAACACTGATAGTCCTAAACTCTGAATTAGGAAGGCTGTTCAAATACCGGTAATACAACAAAGTAAAATTAACAACTTATACATTATCCATCCCACAAACTCAATTAGTAAAATTTTTTCTTTATATGTTTATAATAATATATAAAATTTTATTAATAAATGTCTTCTTTGAATCTTATGCTAATATAAGTTTAGGAGCGAGATGAAACAAGAGTTCTAGCCATCGCTTCAGATATATATTATCATTGTTCAAATATCATCTTTAAGTGGTTATTTGTTACCCGACCATGCTGAACTTAGGACATGTGTAAATTATCTCCAATGGTAGAGCAGATTGATTTGCATAATAAATGAAGCCTGTTTCAAACTATACTGACCTGAAAGCACACTCAAAATACCTCCAATGGTAGAGAAGTTTATTTTGAGTCCTGAATGAAGGTTTTTTAAAATAAATTTTTTTACCCCTTACAGCTGTTTCTATTCAAAACCGGTTTATATACAGATTTAAATGCAATCGTTAACTTGCAAATAATTTCTGAACGTTCTGATTCCAACGTAATATAAAAACTTTAAAAACGTTCTAGAATACAGTAACCTTTGTTTAATGACAGTGTGACTTTTCAACTTCAAGATGCATTAAAAATTTAATCCACTTCCATAATGACTTTATTTAATAACCATTAACAATAATATACAAGTAAAATTAAATTTCTAAAATAATAAAAGTGGAACAATTTATTTTATTCAGGATTTATGGGTATTTTCACAATTTAATGTAACGAATAAATTTTATTATAAAAATTATGCAAGCAAAATTTTTGTTGCGTAGATTTTTATTACAAATATTTACAAAATTTCTCAATTCTATACGTATTAAAAATAATATTTCATTATGCTATTTTTTCATCTTACATTTCATTATTTTAAAATGGGAAATAAATTTATGGAAGTGCTAGGAAACACCTTAGCACAAATATTCCTTCTGTTGCCACACCCAAGACGCATTTTAAGGAAACATATTAAGAAAGTGCTTTATCATTCTATTTCAACTAAGAGACAGACAAAAATACCTTTTCATAGTAAGGAAAATATAATGGATCGAATTTTACTGTTTCCTAACGAAGTTAAAGTATTGCATTTTTAATGAATGCGTCATTCATACAGAGACTTTTATTCATACACAGATTTAATAATTTACTTACTAATAAATAAACCGCTAGATTCTTTTCTAATTTAATATTTTTTATAATCTTGAATATCCACTGATTTCAGAGAAAAGCTTGCTTTGTATTTAGTTATGTAATGTTTTCCTCGAATTGAGCACTCGGAAAAGAAACAGTTCTTGAAATGCATTTTGTTTGCTATAACACATTCCTGTGTTTACAAACTTCAGTAAAGGAAAACATTAGACTAGTATAGATTTACAAAAATAAGTAATGGTAGAAAAAAAATGCTAGTATAAGCCTGACTCAAAATAACTGAATTCGTAGCTGAAATATGACTCTGCTGTAATAAGTAAAACAATCATAAATATTTTGGCATTGGAAACCACTATGAATAATTGAATATTTATAATGGTAGTTCAACAGGATTAGTTAAAAAGATAGCAAAAACAACAACAACAACAACAAAAAGAATTTATATGAAAAAAAACGTATGTTAATTTGCATTAACCACACAAAAAAATAATTTATTTAAACTATACAAAAATATTTATTTATTGTTTAAATGCATGAAGAAATTTAAAAAATATATAGAAATAAACCCATTTATAAAAGTAATATTACCATATTCTTGAATTAATGCAGAAATTCAAATTTTATTCTTAGATCCATAATCTTAGATCTTGATCCATGAGCCTTGAACATCATAATAATTACTTGGTTTATGTGCTTGTTTATTTTATGTAGTGATTGGACAAACGGTTAAGGTTAATAAATAAATTCTTTTGTTACTTTCACCATCATATTTTGAAAGACTTTTGATGATTCTTTTAAAATACGGCAATCCAAACGTTTTTCTTTTTAATTTCTTACCAGAAAATAGTAAATAAATCTTAGTTGATACTCTCTTAAAATGAACGAGTGAAAATAACTCAACTTGAGTGCTATTTAACTCTTTCATCTAGATAAAACCGGCGTTCTCATCTTGAGTTAAAATCACTCAAGTGAAAGAGTTATATGGAAATAGCTCAATTTGAGTGAAAAAATTTTCACTCAAATTTGAGTTATTTTCCCTCGAGTTTGAGTGATTTTCAGTATTACCTGAGTGAATCGTTTTCACTCAAACTTGAGTGATTTTAACTCGTGTTTGAGCGATTTTCAGTATTTCAGTTCGTAAATTGCAGTCAAAATTTTTACTGTTAATATTCGAAATTTTTGTATTCAGTGGTGCCATCTATCGTAAGCGATAGAAAATACTATAGTTTTCGTTCAAAAAAAAATCCTTTTGATAGAGAAAGCCTTAGATAGGAATTTTTTTTTATCATAACGTTTGTTGAATTTAAACATCTAATTAGATAATATAGTACTAATGAAAGTTTTCGCTGTGAGCATATCGACACTGTGTATCCTGGGATTCGAACTGGCATCCCGTCTGTCGTGAGATTGACCGACTAACCCTCTCGGCTACAATCCTGTGTCAAGACGGCTACAAAGAACTAATTAGTTTCATGAGCTGGGTCTTTGTATGGGAGGATAAAGTTTGTATTTGTTAAATCAAATAAGGTGAAATTTTTTTTCCAGAGTTAACAGTTTGAATAGCATCATTTTGTGGATATCCAATTATTTCGATTGTATACGGTAAAACAACAATTAAATGAATTATTACTTAAGAGGTTTTTTTTTATGAAAAATTCCTAACCACTGTAAATTTGAGTTTTTTTTTCTTTCCCCTAAGTTACGTCATTTTTCTTTGAAGTTTAATTTTTAAAAGTAAGGAGCTCTAAACGAATTTTTAAAGTAAGCAGTGTAATAAATATTATGCTCATTTAAGTTCAATTGAAAATACTATGAGTCATTTTTTTTCGAACAAATTTATTCGTTTAATTTATAAAGCTTTATTTTCAAGCAATAAAAAAGGTATATTGTTTTAAATTGCCTAAATTTTTTTAAGACAAATTTCTGAAACTAAGTGAAATTAATAAATTTTTGAAGAAGACGTTAGAAGCTAAAAGATCTGGATTAAATACCCTTTTTCAAACTCAATTTTGCAAACTCTTTTGACATAAATTTGTTTAAAATCCAAACTATATATTTGTTTTGATTAGAAAAAAATAAGTATAATTTTTGTTCTACATTAATCCTAGCTTAGTATGAATTCGAATAAAAAAATTAACTAATTAACATTAACTACTTGACTTTACTTTAATATTGTTCTTACCATAAATTTTGCTCAAACATAGTTTTCTTAAGTCAAAAAGAAATAAATAATAAAAATTAATGAAAACGACAATTTTAATAAAATTACTAAAATACAGAAACATTTAAATACCTAATTTTAGGCATATTTTAAACTAATTAAATTGTATCGCTTCTGAATTATAAATAATTGCAATTAAATCAAGTATGCATTTTATGGATTTTAACTATTATGAATATAGATAGTGTATGTTATTTCCGTTATCAATATATATGTTTAGAATTTTTACCTAATTGTAAGAAATTAATATATAATCAAAAAGAAAAACATTATAAAAATTTAATATACCAGCCAGGAAAGCAAGATTGAAGACATCAAACTCTTTCAATTTTACAACAATGCAAAGTAACTGCAGTTTTTCTGCAGATTCATCAGAAAGAATACTTCTGAAACAATGACAGCATAATTACTTCAAATTTACTGCAGAATGACCACGGATTTAAAGTTTCAGTTTTTTCTAACTTTATGATTTTAAAGTGATCTCTCTTAAACTACAGTAATTTTGTAGACAATGGCTAAAAGTTTTTTCGAAACAAATTACTGAGAAATTACTTCGCATTTGCTGCAAAATAACTGCAGTGTTTTTACAGTTAAGATTGCAATACAGAAAATTTGCAGTTAACTCTAAAAAAACTACGAAATTACTTCAGTTCTGTAGAATAACCTACAGTTTATTTTCAGCTGGGATATAGGTATATAAATTCAAATTGAACTATATCTCATAATAAATATTACTTTTAATTTTGCTCCTATTTTTTACTATTAATCTATAACTATTGCAAAATTCTAATTTATTTGCCCTTTCCAATACTTTAATTAGCATTGTACTTTTAATTAAATATCAATTCTGCATTTTCAATTTTGCCTCGAAAATTGAATTTGAAGAGAAGTGGTAAGAACTTTTATGCTAGCAACAAAGGAAATATAGTTTGTATAATGTGATAAATACTTTATGAAATAAGAAGATAGTATTAATTCTGAATTCCAATTAAATAAAAGATAAAAACAGGATAAAAACAGAAAAATTCAAAATGCTGCTTAATTTTTTTAAATATAATATTTTCCACTTTTTCTTTGAATGATATATTTACAATAAAATACATTGAACACCTGAAGATTCTGATTTGAATGAATGGATGTTGCAAATGTGAACTTTCGTAAATTAAAGACAGTCAACTTTATTAATAGAAAGCAATTTAAATAACAGCAATTATAGACTGTATGAACAATAATTTCGTCAATATCTTTTATGAAAGAAGCATAGAATGATATGAAATTAATTATCCAGAAATGTTTTGTACCAAAATTATACATCAGGAAATCTAAACATGGATATAAATTTATTATACGAGGGTTGCTATTTATATTTCTGGCCTAATAATGAAAAAACAAACATGTAGGATCGAAATTGGTTTTATTGTTTTTCAAAATATTCTCCATGATGATCAATACACTTTTGCATGCGTTCGAACCAATTTTCAAAGCACTTTTTAAAGTCCGATGGAGGTAACTCCAAAACATGCGTTTTGAATGCATCAACCGCTTCTTCGGGGGTCGAAAATCGTTGTCCACGTAATTTATTTTTGATGTGTGGGAATAAGAAGAAGTCATTGGGTGCCAAATCAGGGCTGTACGGCGGATGACCCATCAGTTCGATCTTTCGCTCCGTCAGAAATGCCTTTGTTTGAGTCGATGTGTGAGAGCTCGCATTGTCATGATGAAGAATGATTCGCCTGTTCTTCTGCTTTTTTCGAATTTCTCCGATGACTTCTGGCAAACAAATGGTCGTGTACCATTCAGAATTGACCGTCCTGCGTTGCTCTAACGCCACTGTTGCCACATGACCGTTAATGCCGAAGAAACAGGCAATCATTTGTTTCGATGTGCTTCTTCCTCGAACAACTTTTGTTGGTTTTGCCTCGTCTTGGAAGACCCATACAGTTGATTGCTGTTTTGTTTCCGGCTCATATGCATAGATCCATGATTCGTCACCTGTGTAGATGTTATACACAGCCTTTGATGTACCTTGAACGTATTTTTCCAACATTTCCTTGCACCAATCGACACGAGCCTTTTTTTGAGCGTTTGTCAGATTATGCGGGATCCAACGCGAACAAATTTTTTTTACGCTCAAATGTTCATGCAATATTTTATTGATGCTAGTCATACTAATGTCCAAAGACGCCTCTATCTCACGGTATGTCACATGACGATCTTGCTTTATCAGTTCACGCACAGCATCGATCTTTTCTGGCACAACAACGGCATTTTATGTAACATAATGGGATTCGTCCTGGATCGAACATCGACCACGATTAAATTCGTTAAACCAATTTTTTACTGTGCTGTAGGATAGCGCTTTATCGCTGAATAAAGAATTAAGTTCATCGAAGCACTCATGTCTTGACAATCCACGTCGAAATTTATGAAAAATAATGGCACGAAAATGTTCACGATTCAATCCTTTTTTTTGAAAGAGAAGAACTTTTCAATTTACTGTCAACAACACAAATGAAGCTATAATGGTAAATCGTCTGCTGAATTTGTGTTTAAAAATATCAAACTTTCGATTAAAATCGTCTGCGGTCGCCTAGCAACACTTACTGTTGCCAAGGCCAGAAATATGAATAGCAACCCTAGCATTAAAATAAAATGTTAAAACTTTCATATGAAATCTGAAAAAATTCTAAAACTCTTATCAGATATAATTATGTTCGCACATGCTTTGTCAAAGATTCTAGCAGGGAATCAAATTTTTTTAATATTTCATAATCATCCACACTTAACACTTTCAATTTTAATAAATTTTTTTGACAAATAATTTAAAAGAATAGTATATTTTGTTAAAAGACGCTGAAAAACAGCTTATTTAAATGGAATGTGTATATAACACATTCAAAATGAAAGTATTATCAAAATAAAAGCAACAAAGTATATCCACTTACTGAAAAGTAAAACAGCGTCTTCTTCAGAAATACCGCTGTGAACTAAAAGTTGTTTTAATTCATCGTAATTCAAAATATTAAATGACATATTCTCCAGAAAAAAAATTAAACGTAAAATAAAAACGAAGACATAATCTATTTAGATCACAGAACATAACAATTTTATTTAGATTTATTATCGTTTGCTTTTTAAAATAAAACGGTAGAAATTCCAGCTTATATCTCGCACACAATTAAATAATAAATAAATCACTCAAGTTTGAGCTAAAGGCACTCAAATATTGCTTAATAAATACCACTCAAGTTTGAGTTAATGCAAAGCAAGAATTTCGCTAAAATAAGAATGTATTTCAGTCAGGTTGAGTTAAAAAAATTTAACTCTTTTTTGAGTAGGGGAAATAACTCTTTCATTTTAAGAGAGCAGTTACTTAATACAGTTATAGAACGAAACTCACAAATAAATACTACATATATTGACTACATATGATTTTTAAATAATTGAATATCAGTTTTTGATCAATGATAGATTTGTACTACAAAATATATAATTTGTTTCGTCCACTGGAGATGGAAATTGTCAGTAAATTGTGTTTGTTAAAATATCATAAATCTCACAATCTCTTGCGTTAAACTTTCACCATATTAGTTATAGCTGCCCTTTGTAGTGAATGCTTAGTTTTTATAAAAAATAATACATCATAACAAAAAAAAAAGAGTTTCGGTAAATAAAAGAAAAATAATTTTGGATTTATCAATAAGAAAAGGCAAGGAACGTTAAAGCTCCGATCTGTTACCCAAATGTTAATTTTTATAATATTAGTGCATGCGAGCCGAAGTCCTTTGTGAAAAATACCTTATATTAGTATTTAACTAACAAAAATATTAAAAATAAAATTTGCAATTTCATATCAAGGCTGTTTGAGTTAAGAATATGCTAGAGTTTTGTTGTTTCTCTACTGTTAATTTGTATTTTTAATGTATGCCCCACACAGCTAATTTCTTTTGCGGAAAAGGCCTTATATTGCAGTATAATTAAATAAAAGCATTAAAAGTAAAACCTATACATAATAGCAATGTTGAATATTTTTTTCTTAAGTTTGGTCAAAAATCTTATATTCGTGTAAAATCTAAAAAAAAAGGAATTTCAATTTTTAATATTTGATCTATATGCTTAAAAAATGAAAACTTTCAAAATTTTAACTTTATCGAAACATTAATAAAAAGTCCATACTAGTTTAATTCTGTGTCAATTAACATTATATGTTAAGAGGTCAATGAGCTACTATTTCTTCCTTTTACACTCTCTTAGAAATGCAGCGCTAGCAATAAGAAAAATAGATAAGAAAAATAGTAATAAGAAAAAAAGATAAATAGTAAGATAAAAATATCCGAATTAAAGCTTAAAAAATACTAATTATTAAATATTTAAATACTATTCACTAAACACTATAAATAATATATACTTACTAAATACTATAAATACTGTTACTAAATACTAAATTATTGAAATACTATTTATTAAATATTATATCTTGATAATCAAAAAATAAAAAAAATTCTAAGTTTTAAATAAATCGATACATTAAGAAAAATAATTCAATTCCATAGAGAAAAAAATTTATTAAATTAATTCTGGAGCAATTTACATTAAAAGTTAAGAGTTCAAAGAACAACTAATTCTTTCTTTCACACTCTCTTCGAAATGTAGTACTAGCAATAAAAGGAAAGAAATGATAGGTCGTAAGATAAAACCATCCCAATTAAATATGAAAAATAATGCTCGCAATTTTTTATATTTTTAAATTTTAAAACTAGTATTATGCTAGAAATCCTAACATGATTTCATTCTCAGATTGCATGCAGGAAACACTCGATCATAAAAATTTAAAAATAGGAAATTTGAAAGGCTGCCGTAATTGGTTTATCAAAAGAAAAAATGCTTTCTCTCTTAATGTTCAAACAATTTATAAATTTTACGTTGTTTTGAACAGGGAACCAACAAATTGTAAATTGAATTAGCAATTGAAAAGTAAAGGAAAAAAAGTTATTTAAACTTTAGAAATTTGCACAAAGTACGAACCGGTGACTAGCATTTTTTTCTTACTTTATGTTTCTTACATAAAAGCATTCGATTTCTTTCTCCAACACAAATGCATATCTAAAAAGGAGAAAATGTTTTTTCGAAAAATGTTTTCTAAAAACTAAGAATAAAAGCGAGAAAACTTCTTTCTATTTTTTTCAATAGTTAAAAATTAGAAGAATATTTTATGAATCCATTTTTTTTATTTCCATTTCTAAAGATAAGTGCTGTTTTAAGTAGCTTAAAAAACCTTATGACCCTCCATTATTTTTCTGGTTTTCCACTAACATCGCTCATCAATATAATGCGGCATTCCATTTACATAAAGAGAGGAAAAGTAAAAAAGCTTAACACGGAAATCAATATTTCTTATTTTGACATATATAGCACAAATAAGGCATATTTTTTGTACACTGCAACACGACCGTAAAGAATAACTCACACTGCTATTGGCTGGTATCATCTAGATAAAAAAAAATAAATAAACATCTAGAGTGATTAAAGGTTTCCGATAGTACTCTCGGTTTTTTGTTCCGAAGATGATGGTTTTCTCTTAAAATCTTACTCATCTTTATGGATAGAGAAGTCTTAGTTCTTTCCCTGTTTAGAAAAGTTTTCTATAATAGTATGGTATATTCCTGCTGGGAGAATTAATGATGGAGAATTGTGTTTTTAATAACCTTCCTTAAGTTAAATTTGGTGAAATAATTGTGAATTAAGTTAATAGGGATGAAATTGTTAATGTTTTACTTCATATGTTGCTTCAGTTAACTGTAATGTAGGTGAAAAAAAAAGTTTTTAATCACTCAAATGAGTATTTTTTGAGACATGATGTGATGAAAGGTAATTAAGCAGAAATTTTTATTACCGTTTACAGAATTCTTTCTATTGCAATATACGGCTGAAAAATTTTAATTGAACATTTTTTTAAAGAGAGCATTATATTTTCACGAAATATTATTTTTACAACCTAAAGTTTAGCATTTTTAAATAGTTTAGATTATTTCTTACTATTAATATTTTTCATTTATGTCATTGGGATATATTTTTTTAAGTAATACTTTCTTTTTACTATTTATTATTTTTTGAACATTACGTTAAGACATTGAAGTCAAATAAAATGTAATTATTGTATATTGTGCCCAAATACGATATTATAGTTCATAAAACTCATCCATACTAAGTAGCTTAATTATTTATGATTTTTCTGAAATAAATTAAGTAAAATCTGTTTTTTTATTTAAATAATTAAATGATCTAACTCATTAATGGATTCTTATAAATATGCAATAGACATTAAAAGATTTCGAAAAAAATAACCATTACAGATATTTTAACAGAGAGGGGTTTTTAAAGCACTATAAATCAAATGTCAAAGTTAGCTTTTTTATATTTTTGTTTATCTGCAGATTAAAAACAACTTTTTTAATGATACAAAATTTTATTGTTTGTTTATATGCTATTTTTGAGATTGATAGATGCCGTTTTTGATATTGATTACAGATTATCAAATCAATTAATTTGAAAAGAAATGTCAATCAAGAACTCCATAAAAGGCAACAAAAGGCTTTTTTTAGATTAAAAAATAATTGCAGATGAAATGAAAGGAATTTAAATAAAACTAGTAAACTTATTAAATCTAAGCCCCACAGGAATATTTATTTTTTTAAAAAATAAAACTGCATAAAAATCATATTTCTTGTTATCAATAGCATACTGGGCAATTAAAGATCCCTTTCACCCATAAAAAGTGCTCAACTTCCTTCATTTTATCCTTTTGAGAATTCTTCGATCTCAAAATCTTTATTTATTCAATTACGAATGAATATTTTTGAGTACCTTTCATTTAGTTTTATTCATTGCTATGGGACATAGTTACCGAATGTAAAATTTCAGGCTTTCAAGCATTTCTTAACGTTTGCAAACTTCTTGTATTGAAAATGCTTACAACCTCAAAGTTTAGAAAATAGATTTAATCCGGAAAAATTCAAGATCAGAACAGAACAAGAATTGTTCAAAAAAAATATTTGTTCCGAAATAAATAAAAGAAGAGTATTTTTAAGCATCCCGTGGGTTAATTCTGAGGAAGTATAATCCGTTTACAACTTGAAGGTTACTATAAAGTAAAAATTAATAGAAAGACCCAAGTAGTAATGATTTTAAAAATTACACCGAGGAAAAATGTGCGGTAACAGACTACCATAATAGTATTAAACATGAATTATGCAAAATTTGCTGTGTTTCTGGCTTTAAGGGAACACCAAAAAGCTCAGATTATTTTTAACTGAGTGCTTTGTTAATGATTTGGGTAAAATAAACTATTAAAAAATTATGGTTTATAATATGTAATAAAATTTAGTGATCGTAGTAAAATTAGGTAGTTTTATCACGATAATTTAGAGCATAGCATAAAAATATTGATTCGATTAAATTTAGATTTTAATTTCGTATTTTTTACTAAATGTGCAAATAAGAACTATAATTTCTCGAACTAAAATTTCCAGTAAACCGGTAACATATGAACGAAAAAATCCAAATGAATTTGCTTAAATACAGTATATTTTGGTTATATTAATCAAAATTATGTTTTCGGTTTTACCTAAAATATCATTACCATACGATGAGGCAATGTTATTAAATTATTTTCATTGTGTACAAATCGAAAAATTGTGCAATATCATACAATATTATTACACATGAATCAGGTTATTGAGAACATACAGTTATGATTTAAAAAAATGCCAAAATTTCCCAAGTAATGAACATTGATTTTTTAAAAAAAATTCAATTTAGTTAACACTTATTTAACGATTACACTTTAAACATTATGCTAAATATTTGCTTGCAAGATGACTTGTAGGGATTTTTTTTTACTCAATGAAGCATGAATATAGCACTACCAACATTTAAGCAACACTTTATTCAATTTGTATAAGATATCGGAAAGATATTATTTTTGATATTGATAACAGATTAGCCAATCAATCAAGTCGACAAGAATATAGCTCACCAAGAACTCCAAGAAAGACGTCGACAGAAGCTTTGATCCCTTCATCATTTTCCACCTGACAGCGGTACTTTCCAGCATCCTCCACAGCATCCAGACCTTGGATGAGCAAAGTTCCATTAGTGAATACCTTCTGGCGTCTTCCCAGGGGAAGTTGACGGTTGCCTACAGACACAAAAGCAAAGCAGAAATCACCGCCATATTCCTTTTTACTATCATTGATGATTGATGGGATCGGTGGAATAAATGTTTCGTCCCCTCGGGTGCCTACATTCTTTCTTCGAACATTTTTGAACAAATCTGATGACAATGAGTATGCCTCCAAAATGATTCCGTCGAAGTTATCTTTGCTAATGGATTTATTGCAATATTCAAAAAATTCTTAAAAAGAATAAAATTGTATAATTTTTTTTTGTATTTTGAATTTTAATTATCTTAAATGTTTTTTGTAATCAGTTTTGCTCAAATTATTTAATTGAATTTATTAAATGTTTTGTTCCCTTCGGACTCTAAAACTATTTTTTCAAAAATTTTTGAACAAATCTGTTTATATTAATTGATTAAAAACATCATTTTCCAAAAAAATTTACAAATTGGAAATAAAAGTTGACAAGTTTCAGGCGCTCAAAACACGCACCCTTCTTCTAGACTTGCCAGACGTGAATGACGGCAGTTACAATTCACGTCCGGAAAACCTTGAAGATGGGCATCTGTTTTTAAGAGCGTGACACTTGTCAAATGTTATTTCCAATTTTTATATTTTTTAAGCGAATGAAGTCTTAATCAAGTAATTTCTTACCGATTTAATTTCTTCGGATTATTCATTCAAATCTATTTATAGTAAGTTTGACTCAAAAATAATTTGTTTCTGAAACATTTTATCTCAAAAGAAGTCATTTCATGTTACAAAAAAATCCTTAATAATAAATTTTTCAGTAAGTTTATGGCGATATCCTTTTCAAATTTTTAGTTAACATTGTTATTTATTGTAAACAGATTTAATTACATTGTTGAACGCAATTAATTTAAAATTTCGTTCCCTCTGGTGCCGAGATTATTTTTGATGCATTTTTGAACAAATAGGAGGATAAAAAGTTTACCTTGAAAAAAAAAATTCTTCCGTTTAAGCTATTATCAGATTTTTGGGCATAAGCTTTTATAAATTTTAGACTATAGTTTTTTATTTAAATTATATTTTATTGAGTTTAATGAACGTTTTTGTTCCTATTGGTCTCTTAAATTATTTATTCGAACTATATTGTACAAATCTGTTTATAGTAAGTTTGCCTCAAATATGATTCCTTTTTTCAAGTTTGCATTTCTAAAAAAATCGTCGCATGCTATGAAAATTTTTTTGAAAATAATTTTTCCATTTTATGATTATACCATTTTTAATTATTTAGACAGTATTATTATATTAAGAAAACAGATTTAATTATATTGCTGAAATCAATTAATTTAAAATGTCATTCTATCTGGAACCGAGGTTCTTCTTGATGTATTTTTTCAACAATTATGTGGAAAATAATTTTTAGGTTTAAGCTAGGTTTAGGTTAAGATTCTTTGCATTATTCATTCAGAGAAATATGAGCACTTGTGTATTTCTTTTTTAAATTTCATAAAAATTTTATTTTTTAAAAGACGTTTTAATCGGGGAATTTAATTAAACTAACTAAATACCTTATACCCTCAGGTAACAAAATATTTCCTTCAATTATTTTCTAACAAATCTAATCATAATAAGAATGCCAAAAATTGTTCTTTCGTTAATGTTTTCCATGAAGAATTCAATATATTAACCTGACATTTTCTTAAAGGACGTATTATCACGCATTATATTTCCTTAAAAGACAAGTTATGTGCACTTTTTAAAATTTTATTCAACTTTTATTAGCAAACTAAACAGTCTACAAATAATTTATTGAACCTTAGGGTTTATTTGAAGCATATGAATTCATATTGAAATAGAATTTTTTAACATGGAAAATTTTCTTTTGAAAGTGTTACAAACGCAATAATTGACAATTTTTATTTTTTATTTTATCCAGATATATAGAAATAATTCAAGATTATAGTACTTATTTATGTTGAAAAAAAAAACAGTTTTAGATGAAAAAAATAATCAAAATTTTTTCCTTTTCTAATTTGCACGTCTAAGATCACGTTCTAAAACTCTTTTGAACTGTTTTCAAGTGATCTGAAGAAAAATAATGACTTGATGGAGTGGTATATAATAATTTATTGATTCTATAACAATTTTGAAACGTAATTTTCTCAAAATCGTATATGAAAATTAATAACATGCAAAATTAGTTAATTTGTTTTCAAGATCCCTTATGTAGCACTTTCATTGGCGGGAATTACGTAAAACATCAAAAAACTAGTAGTTTAAAAAAGTTTACAGTTAAAAATAAAGTGAGAGTGATCATTATGAGTAAAAACTATGAGAAAGATCGAAATCTAAATGGTTTGAAAATTACAATTGAATTAAAGAGAATTATATATTTGGAAGTGATTTACGTCTTTACACACTTTCAACAGTTCCAAAATTCAAATTATCCTATTTAAATTTGTTTTTGAGTTTTGATGTCCTTTTCATCAGAGCTATGATAATTAAAAATATCTTGAATATCACAATTGTTTCCGGGATGCTTTTTAATACATATGATGCTATACTGTAATAAATTCCGAATCAAATTACGGTACAAAGTACCGGCACTTTGGGTGCCTCATGCATAAAATCGATTCATCGTGTAATTTAAGGTACCACAATTTTTACAGTAATATTTATTTAATTTGAGAGAATCTATTATATTCCGGTAATTATTACTGTAAAAACTACGGCATTTCAGATTTTTCGTTCGGTAACCTATTCCAGAAAAATGGGTCAATACCAAAAAGTACTGGTACCTTAAGTGTCGGTACTTTCAACTATAATTTGACCTGGAATGTTTTACAGTGAGATTTAAAAAAAGTTGAAAATGTATTTTTCTTAAACTAAATGTTTAAGTAATTTTTTTGAGATAACCGGAAAATATCCGCTATTTATCAATAGCAAGGATGCGTAAAATTGCAAATAATACTAAATATTCCAAAAAAATGGAAATATTTCAAATGAAAGATGTAAATAAAAAGCAAAGGAAAAATAATAAATAAAATAATTTTTGTAAGTTAATTATAATTAAATTTATGGTTTATTTACCTTTCATCCAACGGATAGACTGAATTGGATAGCCGGAAACTGGGCAGTGCACAATTAAGATATCTCCTGCAACTGCAGTTCTGTTTCTGATTGGTCGTATAGAAGGTGGTCCTTTTACATGAACTATTGATGAAAAAGAGTCTACACCATATTCATTTATAGCACGACATTCATACTGTCCACCATCAGAAACTTCAACTCTACAATTGATTTTGAAATTTATTAAATTTTAGAATTGAAATTTTTTAAATTTAATAATAATAAATTTGGTAAAAAAGAACAAGAATACACACTTATTATTTTTAGATTTTTTTTGTTTGTTTCGAGGCTCAGTCGAAAAGTAAAAAGTATCATTAACAAGTTAAAAAAATGATATTAGCTGCGAGTTATAGAAATACATATTTTGGTATTAAACAAAATTATTATAACGCAAAATAAAAATTCTAACAAAAGCTAATTTGGAACTATAATGCAATATTTCTTTTTTAAATTATAAATATACGCTTAATAATCAGATTCAATAGTTAATATTAAAGAAGATCTCAAAATAAATGTGAAAATATTAAGACTAATAATTCTTTTTACAACTACTTACTAAAATCGAAACCTTACAAATATTTTGACTGACACACACTCATTAACAATCAACATTCAAAGCATAATAGCTCTTTTCAAATCTCCTACTCTAACAAAGGAAGCCTAACATGCTCAATAGAAGGAGAGAGAAAAACGTTGACGTAGATGTTTTCGTCTTTTTCCATATTGTGTACATCTTTTAGTAGGTGCTATAGAAAATGAAAGTATTCATTTTATGTTTTTGTTGTTTCATTATTATTCTCAATTAATGTAATTATGTTATTTGTGAAAAGTCATTTTTCAGTATTTTCTCATTGTTACATAGCTTTGTTAAACTACTCACACTCACTAAGTTACTTACAATAATTTTACACCAATAAATCAGGCGGCTCATTGTATTTATTTCAACTTAATTTGGTATAGAATTTCTTTTGGTCTATCAAGTAAAAATATTAGTAAATGTACATTACTCTAAGGAGAATTTATAAAAGCATTACGCAAGTTTTAAGCCTGAAAAAGTGTTTACAAGTGTTATCCTTTTTAATTATTTTTATTATTAAAATAAGGCACATGCTAGTGATGATATTTTAATAATCAAAGAAAGTGAGCAAATGCATTTTTACATACATTTTTAGATTATGCATTTCTACATACATATATTAAAAACTTTTACGTTATGATGATAAATGTAATTTAAAGAAGATATTAACAGCATTTAGGATAATATCTACTAAATATAGTTTCGCAAATAGCTCTAATTTCCATATTTATGTTTCAATCAACACCCAGAACAACAAATCACTTAATAAAGTGTATCGAGTTAAATATTATTGAAGCAATTGCGAGTAAACAGATATTACTTACCTGGTAATGTTTATGAAACTAATAACATGGCCTTCTCGACTAACGTAATCCCCAACACGAATTCTGATCGTATCTTGAACTGGAAAATCATATGAATACCAAGTTATTTGAGGAAGTGGATTGCCAACAGCAGAGCAGCGAAGAGATATGGATTCCCCTGGTTTTACAATAAGCTCTTCAAACTTACTCAGTAGAACTGGAGGCTCAGCTAAATGAAAGAAATAAAATGACGGACAATAAATTATCTGCATAAAATGATTGTGAAAATAATTTAATTAACTTGTAATGTTACAGATCAGCAGAAACCATATATCAGCAGGAAATATGCTTTATAAATTCAAATCTTTAACTTTGTCCGTTTGAATAATTGATTTTTAGAATACTGTAAGAAATCCGGAATAATTCTATGGTTAAAAGTGCTAGCACCCTGAGTGCTGCATCCGTAAAATCCATTTCTTTGTAAAATATATTTTGACTATAAAGTTTTACGACATACATTATTTTTTTTTATTACAGTGATCTTACTGTAAATATTACTGTATGAAAAATACAGTGTATCAGATTATTTATTCTTTCAAATTTTGCGTTAAAAAGTTGATTGTAAGGTAATAAGTACTGGCACCCAGAGAACCGGTGCTTTTTACTGTAATTTGATCCGGAACTGTTTACAGTGTAGTTCGTCCATATGTGCACTGTTAGAAGTTTTTCTTAGAAAAAAAAGTATGGTAAAAATTGCAAAAAAAGGTCAAAATCTGTCAAACTGTTACCGTGCCTGTGACTGCAAGGAAGCACCAAAAATTTTGGTAATATTTACAGAAGCGTTTAGCAATGATTTCAATGGTTTTAGTAAAATTAATAATAAAATGAGGTTTTATAATATGAGATAAAATTCAGTAAATGTGGTGAAATTTGGTAAATTTATCATTCCACCTTGGAGAATGGCATAAAAACATTTATTTGGTTAAAAAAACTTTTCAGTTTTGTGTTTTATACTAAATTTATGGTAACAAGAATTATAATTTTTAAGACCGGAAATTGCGAAAGATCAGTACCATATTAACGGAAAAATTAAGGAACGAAGAGTTAAAATACGCATATTTTGTTTTTATTAACCACACATTTTAACATAGTTTTTATTTTGTTTTATTAGCATAAATGTCATAAACATTCAGCACGATAATTTTGCCAGAATATTTTCTCAGTCTTGTAGCGTGATGAAATATAATTTTGTTGAAATTCGCTGCTTCCTTCATATTGCTCTAAATTAATGCTGAATAATACTTAAATGTAAAAGGAAGCATTATGTTCAAAAATATTTTAATGGTGCCACCAATTTACTCTGTATTATGAATTAAAGTTCTGATATTATGATTTGTCAATGATATAATTTTTCTGAGTGTGTATGTTATTGTTACTGCGTTAAAGAGGTTACTATACATTATATGTTCAGGCCTCTATCAACTTTTACTCTGTATTTATTTTATTTCATTTATTTATTATTTACTTTTTTAAATTTATTAAATAAAAAATTAAATGAATTAAAATTTTAAAAATAAATTAAGAAACAATTTAAAAAATAATAGAATTTCCTTGCACCCCGCTAACCAAAAAGAAATGTATTAGGAATAATTACGTAAGAATGAAATACAAGTTTACGCATGCGTAGCTATTATATATATAAAATTTAGTTTACTAAATAAAGCAAAATTTTCTTATTTTAATTAAAATATCCATTCTTATTAGTTATTATTTAAAATAAATATCAATTCAAATGAGCTAAGATGATTTCGAGTTAACTATAATAACTGGTTATACAAATACTTTTAATTGAGTGTGATCAGCTACAATAGAAAACGCGATGGTTTTTAATAAATTTTATAGTTCTTTTGATAGTATGCAGAATAATCTGCACAAATTATGAATAGTCAATAATATAAAGTTGCAGTATTTTATTAAAGCATTTTCGTTAGTAAACACAAAAATCAGCTATATTTGATATTCATACTAGCAAATTTATAATCTTAACACGCATCTGTTTCTTCATGCGCTGTGTGAGTAAATAAACAGTTTATGCTCAAATCGTGCACAAACAGTTTATTCGTGGTGTTTAGTATACTATAGTGGGCATAAAAAGAATCAGGATTAATGTTTTATGTCAGAAAAATTAGCTTCCAGTTTTACATACCCTTACATAAGCCTTATTTTGACCTCAAATTTCACATGATTAAATTTAATGTGATGTAGACAAAAAAAATTAGTTTACTTGATTAGATCAGAAATGGGATACCTGCAAGTGACATAGTGAGGGTATCTCGATCATGATTAGCTATTGAAACAGGACATTTGCTTACGTTAGCAACTGTTTTTTTCCATTATGTTTCGAGTAAGCCAATCCCGTCAAGTATCACTTCTCTTAAATGACGCATTCTATATTCTTTCACAGTGATTTTAAACATATATTTTTTACTTTTTACTTAACACAACGACAAGGACGAAGTAAGCCATGTGGAACATCAAAAAACTTAGAATGCATCGGAGCTGCCAGGCTCACAAAACAAAAATATATCACGTTTACAATAAAACGAATAAATAAATAAATCGAAGTTTAAAAGACATAGACAAGAGAGAATTATATTTCAACAAATTTGATTAGCAATATGGAGATGTATTTAACAAGTTTCATGTTAATTAACATTCTAACTTATGTGCAGAAACTTAACTCTACTTTAACACGCCATCTTGTTTATAAACAATCTAATGGCGCTGAGGTCATGGTAATGTTTCTATGTTTCAGTGATCGTCTTCTTCTACAGCTGCAAATACCCAATTACATGCTAGCATCCGAATAGGACAACCTGGATTTGAATTTTAACGATGACTAGTTGATTTTCAAAATTCATTTTGCACAGATCAGAGCGTTTATGCTCAGATCAGAGAGTTACGCAAAATATCCCCTTAGATTAGGGATTCGAGTTTTTTGGTCATTGGGTGTACTGTGAGAGGTGTCAAGTTTTGTCATTCACGTAATGCAATAAGTGTGGGTTACTTTGCAAAGTACTTGTTAAGTTTATTTGAATGATTTAGCTCTTTGTTTCTTTGCCTTCTGAGTTTGGTTCACAAGTCGCTCATTTCATGTAAATAGGTTGTTCAAAGCGTATTACATAAGTTTTTTTATTCTATTCTAATTTAATTATTTGTTTTAAATTTTGAATATTTTGTCAGATAAAACAAGTTATTAATTAATGATTTTGTTACGAAAAATGCGATTTAATAACCTATATTTAATAATTTTACTAATACTTCATATTTTGTATATTACTCAAAGAAAACACAATTATTCAAATTAAAAATGAAATAACTTAAAAGTCATAAATTAAAGAAATTAGGGATTATACTTCTTTGCAGTTTTTCTAAATGAATTTATGTTCAGACATTATAAATTTAATTTTAAGTCCTTATAACGATTTTATTTTGTCGCGAGCTTAGGTAATCTTTTCATTGGTAAGAAAAATAAACTATACGTGCATTTAATTATTTCTAAATATGAAATAAATAACATAAGAAATGAAATAAAATGTGATAAATAACTTAATCATCGATACATTTTTAAGCAGCGATTTAAAATTGATCGAATATTTGCAAATTTAAATATAAAAAGTAATTAAACATAATTAAATTTACACGTTTTGAAATAAAATGTTATACGCATTAAAGAGCATTTTGAAAAACTTAGATTGTAATCTTAGTAAATTTAGATTAATAAACTTGGATTATAAAAATTCAGATTGTAATTAGCAAAGTGTTAGACAATTATTTGATTAATTTTATGCAAATTACTACAAAGAAAACAGTTAACAAAAAGTTGAATAAATAACAGCATAAACACGACCACCTGAAGCTATTTGCATTGTTATTCTATCTCCCGTTCATTCGGCTCACTTCATTGATTTTAATGCTACGTTAGGAAACTGTGGCCTAATTAAGTTGGTATTAACAATAATTCTGTTTGCAGAAAATGAGTTGTTAAGTTACTTAAGTGTAATTAGCTCTTTAGCAAAGGAATAAATTATTTAAAATTGGTAGCTGAAAAGCTATATAATGCACTTAATGGTAATGTTTTAAAGCTAATCTTTAGAGGTTACTGTGCATAAAAGACAGTAGCTTTCGAAATTTATTTGATAATATCTAATTATAAGATTCATTTCAATCTTATAATATTTATAGCTGCGAAATTATGTGCATATATACATAAGCTGACATAAAACGAGACCTCTTTTGTGATCTGAGTACGATAAAAGTATATCTTCAGACTGTTTCTTGCTGCTCAAATTTCACGAAGAAAGAAATTATGGTAAAATTACAGCACTATATGACAAAGACATTTCTGGTAAAAAAAAACATTGTAATTCTAGTCATTAAAACCAAAATATGTGGTATTTAAACCATTCTTTTTGCTCTTTTTCCGCTTCTATGGTAACGATTCATTGGTTCTGGTTTTCAAAATTCATTATTGTTTTGAACATTTCAAAATAATACTAAATGCATAAAATTAAAATACATTATTATTTTATGTATTTAGTTTTATATTTTACCTATATGTAGTAAAAATATGAAACTAAAAATGTAAATTTAACCGAATAAATGATTTTTATGTCCCGCTTTAAAGTTTCGCGATGAAATTACCAAATTTTATCATATTTAACAAATTTTATCACACATTATAAAACTATACTTTAGTGATAGTTTTAGCAAAATTATGACCAAGGTGTTTAGATAAAAATCATCGAGATTTTTTTTGCTCTTATAGAGCCAGAAGCACAGTAAATCTAATTATATTCTCGTAGATTTGACCATATTTTTTTCTTAGTTTGGAGAAACTCAACTATATCAGATTTCACCTAAATTTTATAATTTAAGAGAGGTTTCTGTTTGCCCTTTTACATCATTTTAATGAAACCTGTAAAAATTTTTTACACTTTTCTAAAGCGTAAATTCTAAAGAAAAAAAGAGAAAAAAGTTGGATCAAATCTTCGTACTTAAAATGTTTATTTTTTCCGTAAACTGGCAAAAACTATAAAAAAAGGAATAAAACTATTTAAATGTCTATTTGAATAATAAATTTGCCCTTCAGGTTAAAAATAAATATAATTGTGCTCAAAAGAATTAAATTAATAAAATTAAATTAAATTATATNATATATATATATATGGGAAATAATTAAAATAAATCTTTGTTTTCTCTAACACTGACTTGTTTATTCTTAGAATCAAGCTAGTACGATGATCTTTATGTACTGAGAAGCATACACGAATTTTCTAAATCAAGGTACTTAAGAAATTTTGAATTCTTAATTTTTTTTTATTAAGTTAAGTTGGTTAATAAGATTTAAGAGTTTAAATCTTCACAAATATGCTTCGATGAAAAAGTTATGACTGTGCTTCTAATGTATATCCTTTACAGAATTTCATAGATAGTGTATTTTTACCATATTTTCTGGTATTTTTATTTAGTTTAGATTATAGTTCTTTCTTGACAAGTTCCCGATTTTATCCAAAAACATCATATTATAGAAACAAAGATTTCGAGTGTTTTAACAGCAACATATCTACTATCCTAGTGTTTTTTGAAAATAATAGCAAACAACGAGATGCTATCAAATATTGAACTTACCGAAAATAATTTCAATATCAATAATTCCAGAGAATTCAATGCAAATAATTAGAAACAACTGAATTCGGTTGTGAAAAATCACAACTCTTTTAATCAAATATTTCTTAACATTGACAAACAAATAGCCTAGACATTCTTTCATACAATTTACTCATTTCAAACTAAATCTGCAAATGTACGCAAATGGTTAGAGGTGATATCCGATAAATGACAGGGGTAATTTAGTAATAAAAAGTTGTTTTGGAGTTTATCTCCTAGGTTTTTTCTAACATAATTTGTAAAAGTTAGTTAAAGCAGAATTAATTACTAACTTCAGTTCTCTTTGAAGTTTTTCTTAACGAGAATTTAATAACTGTACGCAATTAGCAATGTCATTTATAAATAAAACTTTATATTCATTAACGGCTAAATGCTTTTGTGAATTTTTAAACAATATATTTAGTTTTCAAAATTAATGCATTTATTTAGTCATAGATCCAGACATATTTTTTACAAACTTATTATTAACTTTTCTTACAACTTCCGCAAACAGATAAGACTTGTCAAATTATACAAAACCAAATATTTGAAGAAAACAACTTTAAAAAAAAAACATTTCACATTATATAACAGAAAACCGGGAAGAAATATATTTTTTTAGCTTTTAAATATACAACGCTAATTTAAGAGAAAGTAGAATATATGAATACCTTAACTAAAGAAAACTAAAAAAGAAGAATGCTGGACCGGTAAAAAAAATTCTACCTTAACTCAACTAAAATAAAATGTTGAAAACATAGTTTGGATAATTGAGTAGAAAAACACGTTAATGAAAATTGATGAAAGTAAGAAAAAATTGGAAAATTTTCCTTAAGGGCGAATTAGCCGTAAGTAAAAGTAAGAACGTTCGTTAATTTTTTTTTTACAGAAAAAGAACACTTCTCGCTAAATTTATTTAAAGAAGATTACTGCAGAGCTGTAATTTATTTTTAAAATTAAGTAGCTAGTGGATTGAATTTTTCGGGGGCCTTTTGTAAAAAAAAATATTAAAATGACTACAGCATTTCTGTCACATATTTTAAAAAAGTATTAATAAACTTAAAAGGAAATAAAACATATATTTTGAGATTTTTGTTTTCACCGGTTATTAGATACCAAAAAAAACATTCAATATACAAAAAGAGAAATTATAACTATTTAATATAATATATTTTTTCTCGAAAAAAGGTTTTTAGATGTTAGATTGTAGAGATTTATGTTTGTTTGAAAGATTTTTTCATAATAAATAGTACCGACATGAGCCTCTGAACTTTTAAAACTACTTTTTTTTTTAGATTTATTGAGGTGTACAATCAAATTTATTCAACTGGATAGTATTGGGAATAAATATTTAAATATCATTTAACGAAATATTTTAAAGGAAGTAACTTGAAAGCTGCCTCTAATCGGTATAATTAAAGCAGAAAGTTTGTATGTGCGTGCATGTACCTCATACAAATCCGCAATTCCGAAACGATCCACACTAAATTTGTTGCACATATGTTAAGGGGAGAAGGTAGGTTCATATAATTTTTTTAAAAATTTTTTCATTAATGTTTTGAAATTTTGTTTGTTAATATATACATACAACACGAGTTGCTGTATAAAATTTTGTTGAAATATTTTAAAATTTATAAAAAAATTGAAGTTTTAGAAAAACGTTCACAAAAAAAAGTTCCAGGCTCATAAGTTCTTCAAATATGCCTTAATATTATTTTCAAGAGTTCTTTGGGGATACTGTAACGAAACTTACTTATCACCATTGGTATTATTCAAAGACTTTTAAATAATATTTAAAACTGAAAAAGACCAAAAAAAAATGTGAAAATTTTTTAACTACGGTGAAGAATTTTTGAGGTAACTATGTCAATAGCCTCAATATATTTTAATTTGATACCAAGAAATATTCCTGTACGTATAAACAATACGTAAAAAAATTCAAGTAAATTGAACAAAAAATTAAGCCGCCTAGAACTTTTCGAAGTTAGTAAAATTCCGAAAAGCAATAATCAGAGAAAACCGTAATTTTAAGAAACTTTTAACAATATTAAATTTTCTGCTATAGAAATGTATGTATTTTCTCTCATATTATAAAATAATAAAAAAGAATTAATTGTGTATATAAAATAATAATGCAAAAAACACATGTATAAATTTAACAAAATTTTTATTACAGACAATGTAAATATTTAAAAAATGTCAAATTTATTGACATATTTTTATTTCATAAATCGAAATTTTTTTTAATGAAATACATTGCTTATATAACTGTATGCGCCGACCAGTCTGTGTAGGGGGCAGGGAACTGTCATTGCATCAGAAAGGTTCTGGGTTCGAATCCCGGGCAAGGCATGGATGTTTCTTTCCCTCTATCTGTGTTCTATGTCCTTTCTTCTTTGTGTGTGAATGTGTGAATGTGACCCGCCCTATAAACGGGTTGTGGTAGTGTGACGTGGGCGACGATGTTCCACCGCCGTGGCTTCGCCACAGGTGCCCACTGGGTAACGAAAAGAGAATTAGCAGTTCTGGCACTTTCTGTGGCCAATGGAGAATAGCTCCAAGTGCCCGCCATTAAAAAAAAAAAATATATATATATATATATATAACTGTTTGCTATTTAGCTATTCTGTTTTTTTTTAAATTAAAAAACTTTAAATTTCGAAACATAAATTAAAATTTTAAATTTTACTCAAGGCATAAGTAGGACAAGAATTCCAAAGATAACTTTAATTTCCCAGCTCCATAAGTTTCACCTTCTCTTTTTAAAATTGTAGCATTTTTTGATGCGCACTTTAGTTTTTTGTCAAATTTCTTTTTATTTTATAATCATTACTTTTTCCTTTCTTGAATTGACTTTTTCGTCGCTTATCTCTTTTTCAGCGAGTCCCATAAGGAATTCATTTGCATCAATGGTTGTTGAAAGTTTTTCAAAAGAGCTAACACAGCCAATATTAAATTCTCGAACAGCCGAAAGCACAGCTAATTCCAGTCTTTTTTTGGAAACGAAAATTTCTTTTGGGCATTTGTTCCAAATAACACTATGCAAGCACACATTTTCATTCTGTGTCTTAGCTGACACACATTTCGTTAAAATATCATCAGATGCCAGTCGTTGGTAAACTGGCATAATCTTCTCTACAACTGTTTCTCATTAAACAGTTTTCATTGCAGTGTGGCAACTGGGTTTCTCGTCTTTTGCTACTGCTCTTTGAAAGAAGCAACACGAAGTTTCTCCAGCAGGGCATTTGTTGTGCATGGCATTTTTTATTATTTGACATGCAATGAAAAAGCGATGCAAAATTACAGACTTAATTTTGGCAATGTCAGGGGCATTATTTTTTATTGCAAATAGTTAGTAGATGTGTTGTCGCCTAATTGTTTCGTCTTTTTGTACACCATTCTTTCTTCTTCCAAGAGACACCCCTTTACTTTTCCACTCCTGCTCCGTATTACGCAAACCAGTCCCCAAGCGTTTTGCAATGCGGTTAATGCATTCTTCTTTGTTTATAATAGTATCACCATAAACTTTTCGTTTATTTAGATGCTGAAAAGCTTTAGCATCCCCATCAGAAAGCATGGTTGCTTATCGAGTTTTGTGTTTAAGTGATTTTGACCACAATGTAAATGCTGCTGTCATTTCCATACTAATTGATGAGCCACTGAAATTCTTTAGTCATTTTGGTTTGTGAGACGAATATCATGCATGGATCCTACCATAGGGAATTCCTGACTGTTAGCTCCCGTACTATTTTTGGTTACAGTACTTGTTCAGAACTTCATAATCGACAACCAGTCCGGTATTAATGTGAATAACGAAGCCTATACCATACAATGACGAATGGTCACGCTTTTACCAGGTGCCTTCATACGACAAGCAGGTGTCAAGAATATCTGGGGTATCAGTAGCATCCACATAACAATGTTGTCTAATTATGTAGTGAGAAGCTTTCAATATCTCACATTTAGCCTTCTTGTTAGACAACACTAAATTATACAAACATTTAGAAACTGTTTTCACTGTCCGTGTAATGGATACCTAACATCATACAAAATATTTCTAGTGATACATTTCCTTTACCAATTGATAAAAAAGCTTGCACTACATTGTTGTTGATAGAGTAACTTCTGCTGGTACATTCTCGAACACTAGAAAATGATGGTCCGTATTTGAAATGGCTTGTTTTGCAAAATAGCTCAATATGTGAAGACAAACCAGAGGCTTTGTAAGTAAAACATCTAAAGTTTGATTTTCACACTGACTGCATGGCAATTCAGATAAGAAGGATCTCCACATGGAATTATCCATAACTGTATATGCAAGTTGATTAGAATCAATCGAAGTACAATTACTGGAAATTTCCGGCGAAATTTCAGAAGACATGCAAACTTCTGAAGAATTATTTAATGATTTTTTATAGTTTGTTAGTCCATGCGCACGTTGCTTCGATGATCCACTTTGAACTGAAGGCGCGCATAATAACAATACAAGCACACGATAAAATAACTTAGCAACGATGCAAATATAAACAAAAATTTAGCGTATAACTAGTAAAAAATTAATTAAAAAGGAAAACAACAGCAAAAAATCAATAATAACAGCGTAAATATTATAAATTCATGGAAAAGATAACGAAAATGAACACACGCTAAGCACAATTTGTAAACAAACAGTCTTTCAAACCTTAGTACAGTTGCAGTTAGAATTGTGTTGCCTATTAGTCTGAAATTATAATGAAAAATAATTGGTAGCTGAGAGAATAATATGTAAAAATTCAAGCCAACCGAAAACTAAACCATCAGCCTTAGAAAACGAAACTAGCCCCTTGAAAGGTTACAAAATGCAAACAAAGGGGCGCAGTGAAATATAAAAAGTTACATAACTTCGTCAATTTTTTTAACAATCTACATATTTTTTTTCGCAAAATGTTCAGAAACATATCTGACATGTAAACATATGAATTTTGAAAAATTGAAATTTTGGTTGAATTTCACGAATATGAAGGCCCCTTGTCCCCATAAAAGACATGGCGGACGTTACTGTATACCTGTCTTTGCTGTATCCCTCCTACCCCCGGTTCACATGCTTACGCGCCACAAAAAAATGGTTTTTCTTTGGATTTGATAAATATCTTATAATATGAGTGGTTTGTTAGCTTGCAGCTCTAATCAATCTAAAATTAGTTTTATCGTTTATTCTCAAGAATTTTTTATCTTTTGTATTTTATGTGACGTAATCACAAGTGAAATCAATGCTAATAATTTTACAATATATGGTAATAAAGTCACAGACAATGTATTTTAAAAGATATATAGGACCACGTGTTTCTTAAATTGATACCAACGCTTAGAGATGGGTCTTTGTAAATTTTAGCAATAGAAACTCACAAGACCTAATGAAATAAAATTGATATAATTAATTTTTCCACTGGAATATTGTGATAAATTCAGAATATAACGTGTTAAATAACACTATATGACTAGCTAATATTGATTTTTGAAAATTTCAGCTATATTGTGGTAAATGGAATAGTATGAAGTTAAACTAGAATATACAACAAATGAAAAAAATAAAGGTTGTGTACTTGTTGCCATTGATGTGGAGTTTTGTGATATTATGGTACAAATCCGTTTCGGTGGTGATAAAAAAAAACAATTTCAAGGTTAGGAAACTAAATTAATGCCATAAATTCTCATTATCTCAGTACCTATAATGGAAATATAAGAAGTAGTTAATGCACTCTTTAATTAAACAAGACCAGCCTTAATAGTTTGGTGATTTGTTACGGTTTAAAAAATATGTCAAATATTAGTCATCGTAAATGACAATAAAAATAAATATAACTGCACAATTACTTTAAAAAATTGTAGTCAATTAAATTTGGTAATAGCTAATGATTAATGTAAAACTTGTTGCATTAATAACGAAATTCCACTAACAGGGGAAACTAGGGAAGTGTGACTCGGCAATTTTGAAATAAACTAGTGGGATGTATGCCTAATGAGGAATAATTTTAGGGGGCAACATTCGTTTTGGCCCAAAAAAGGTCCTGTGAGCTATAAAAAATAATTCAATATGTAGAAAAATCGGTATTTTATTACTTCAATGTAGACTATTAGTTATTGAAATTGTCTCATATTTCAATTAATTTGTAATTAATTGGTAAAGTAATTAGCAAATTAATAAATTAATTAGCAAATTAATTAATTGATTTGTAATTACATACTCTAATTAATTTAGAAAAATTTTCGAAGAAAAAAATGTAAAAAATTTAATGTCAATTTTTTTTTTTTAAATTAGCCTAACAGGTTTTTCTGAAAAACTACAGATATATAAAATTTTCGAAATAATTTTGACAATAAATATGCTTTATACAGTACGCGAAAGTACCACAAAATTAATTGGAGTATGAGACAATTACAATAACTGATAGTCTGCATTGAAGTAATAAAATACCGGTTTTTCTATATATTGAATTGTTTTTTATCTCTCACAGGACCTCTTATGGGCTGAAACGAATGTTGCCACCTAAAATTATTCCTCATAATCCATACACTCCACTAGTTTATTTCGAAATTGGCGAGACACACTTCCCTAGTTTCCCTTGTAAGAATGGCAATGAATAATAATACAAATGAAAAATAAGAAGTGTTGAAAAATTATTGAAAGAAACTGAAAAAGATTAGAGTAATTTTGCCAAACTTAATTAAATGAGTGGATTTCCATTTTTACGTCTACCGTCTTATGCGTCATTTTATACTCTTATTTTTAAGGCGTTAGGAACTGATTTGTTGATTTATTTTTCAACCCACGAACGTGTATTTATTCCATTCCTTCAAATGAATAATTCAATTTATTTAAGAACATGTATTTATTCCGTTCCTTCAAATGAACAGTATTTATCACTGCGAAGAAAGGGCTGGAATAAAATTTTTTAATGATAATTTTGCAACATTTAAAGAATATAACATTATAATAATATTGAATGTTACAGTATTATTTTAAAGGAAATTTTTTCCTGAATAACTTGCTCTTGAAACGCATATGACGTCAATATACGTCTCCCAATTTATGGCCAAATATCTAACACTGTTTCTCAGAGAGCAAACTTATAATACAAATGGAAGAAGCACCATAAAATATTTCTGTCAGATGGCGCGTATATATATATATATATATACGAATAACGAAATTACCGAAGCTGATTGAATTGGCCAGTTTTCGACATCTATGGGTAAAATAGCACACCTCCCTCCACGTAGTCTATGGTGGTGACTTTAATAGGAGGTGGGGGTGCTTTAATAGGAAAAAAGGGGGCACCTCTAACTGCCAAGAGTTGGCGAAACTCCATAACCTAGGTAGGCTCTACATCGTTTAGATTTGTTGGAGGAATGGTTTCGGGGTAGCGTGTCTTTTTTGCTTTCTTTTCATTATATTACCCAATGGAATAGTTTACAGTGACCCGCAATCAGACGACAAAACAAGATGGCGATTTATCGGAACTTCTGAAGTCTGATCACGTTTGCTCTGTTAAATATGGTCGCTAGACTGAGGCATTATTTTATTTTTAAGAGGGATAAGACNCCAGTGTATATATATATATATATATATATATATATGTTTTATTACCAGTATTATTGCTTTCCTTACCAGAAATGTCACTAAAATGCAAATTTTATTTCTCCACGTTCGATTTTATGCATACAAAATTATAAATTTCTGTGTTTGTCGAATGAAAATTTTTTTCTACACTTGCATAAACTCATAAAAAATTCTTCTAACAAAAACTCATGAAATAAATTAAAAAAAGGAAAAAATAGGAAACAGGAAAAGGAAAACATAGATGACTGATCTTTGTTGATAAAACACATCTCTCTCCCTCGGTAATTATACAAATTTCTGTTTGTTAAATATGAATTTTCATTAAAACTGAAATATTTCTCTAAATGATTATTCACTCTACGTAAATTGATAAGCATACTTAAAATAAAGATATAGAGCAATTTGTTTAGTGATATGAACTGTTAACTTTTAAAATTTCATTGCTGCATAAGTTATAGCTCAATTTGTTTCAGCTTTTCATTGTCCACTGGGAAAAGAAATTTTTAAACAAATATGTTTACGAGTTTGTGCGTATGCTTACTTGCGTAACAATTTAATTTTCAGCTATTTAGAAAACTGAAAAAGTAATTTCATCAGCTTTTTAACAACATATATACACATTATTTTTTTATATAATAATATCCGACTACCATGACTAGAAGATCTGCCTTTTTAAATAAGTAGAATTTTAAGTATTTCGAGATTTAAAATCGTGGAGTAAAAAGGCAAGACAAGATGTAAGTATGAACTAATTTTGCTCAATTAGGAGAAATGTAGTTTTTGTCTTTAATGTTACGGTGGTTTAAAGACACAAACTACTACTATTCATTTTAACCAGTGATCGTTTATTTTATCCATATATTGTCGAATTAATTTACATACCTCAACTATTTAAAATACTTAAATTAACAATGCTTTAATCAAATACAAATTTAAATAACAAATTAAACTAATTTAAAGGCTTTGATTAGTAACAAATAAACTAATTGGCATGGAGAGAACTTACCCTTACTAATGTTCATAGTGGAAATTGGTGAACCTCTAATGATTTATACTTAGAGATGGATAGTAAAAATGCTTCCTAAAAATTTATTCCGCGAAAAAGTAGTTAAAAACACTGTTGGTCTTTAATTAACAATTGTTGAACAATTTTATATGTAATATATTATATAGCACAATAAGGACAAAAAGTATAAAAAGGCAAAAGAGAAAAACGACGACTGTGCATAGGTCGCAAAAATATAGAATTCATATAATAAGCTAAAAATATACGGAAAACATGGAAAATAATAAATATTACTGAAAATAGTGGAAGAAAAATTAATTAAATAAAATATTTATACGAAAAGAAATAAATTAAAAGAAAGAAAACGTAAAACAGAAAGGATATAATCACTTCATCAGCTCACAAAATTACATTCGCAAAAAGGAGGGCCTTCTAATTTTGTATAAATGTAGCCAAAGCAAAATATATCAATACAAAAGTGTGAGGAGCATTAAAAAAATTTAAAGAAACTAAGCACATCATAGTTTATAAAATATATCATGCAAAAAACAGAAATTAAAATGTAAAGTAAAGACAGAAACAAAACGTAAAACAAAATCTATAAGGCGAGGAGCGAATTAAAATGAATTTACATGTAACGGAATCTTTCAAGAGTGATTGAAAATATTTTTGTAATAAGATTGCGAGTTTACAAAATATGAAAAAAGAAGCTCATATGGTGTTAAAAGCGTAAATGGAGGGATTTTGTTTCAGGGCATGTTCTTACTGCCGTGCTGTAGCGCGTTTAATTAGTTAGTTTCCTGGAATTAGCCCAAAATTGGATGTGCGCAAGGTAATAATATTATACTGGATAATTTATAGAAGTTTATTATTGATGAGGTTGATATTTAATTGTACAGTTTTAATGATTTTAGAAAATTATTATTTATTTTAGAAAAAGAGAGAGAGAGAGAGAGAGCGATACATTATTTGCTTCTTTCGCATAGATTTTGGCCACGGATTTGCCGAATTGCATATGGTATAAAAATAAATTAACAAAGAAGTTTTTCGTAAATTTAAAAATATTAACATGATATTAACTCAATGATTTTATGCTGAATTCAATTACTTTAGCTGGGTATTCATTTTCTTTTTTAATCAAATTTTAAGAGAGTTTGTCTATTTGTTTTTTCAGATAGATAAACATTATTACATATTCATTTCATTTTTATTCATTTGATGAATATGGTTTTTAAATAGATGCTTTTAGAAGCATTAGAATTCCAAGTAATTAGTTGATTTATATTAAAATTAAAATGATTTCTCTTACCTTATAAATCAACAAAGCAGATATTTTCTTCCTTTTTAATGGCCAAATCCAAAAAAATAATATTAATATAATCATTATAAATAAGAAGTACGAATAAATCCTCGGGGAAAATATTAATGAATTTTCTTAATCTTGAAAATTAAAGATAGTTAAATCATCAATAAATTTAAAGAGAAGTTTAATATCAAGAGAATATTTTTTTTCATAGTAGTGTAAAAATAAGTTAGCTAAGATAGATGGAAAATTAGATCCTTGTGGCTTTCCGTGATTTTGAATACAAATATCTTTTCCATTGCAGAGATAACTATTTTAAGTCAAAAATTGATTTTTGCCTTTTTAGACTAACTCTTTCCAAATTTGACTAAAAAACATTGGATTACCATCTAAAGTAATTAAATTCTATGTAAAATCATTACTGAAAACTTCTTTGTTAATTTAAATTTTTACTTTGTGCAAATCCAATGGGGACAAATCCGTGGTTAAAAATATGTGCAAAATGGGTAAATCATGTCTCTGCCTCTCTCTTTTTGTAATAAATGTTTATTTTCCAAAATAATTGAAACTGTACAATTAAATATCAGCCTTATTAATTATAAACGTCTTTAAATTATCCAGTATAATATTTTTACCTCACGCACATCCATTTTCAGACCAATCCTTGGCAACTAAAAAATCAAAAGCTCTTCAGTACTGCACTAAGAACGTGCCATGAGCGTGTTCTCATAATTTATGGCTGTATTGTTTTTATTTTTTGCACTGTCCAAAATATCCGATTCAGTTAATGTTTCTGTGGTTTCAGCTTCGGAATCAATAGAAATAAAACCATTACTCAGTACATCATCATTAATTTTGAGGTTCTCTCTTAGCTGTACCCACAATTTTTTTAAAGTTTCTCTAATTTTACATCATCCTCGTCTTTAGCACTTTCGAAATTCTCAGTGCTGAGAAAGAATCCAGCTTTAGCAAAACTGTTACGAATGGTACGATCTGTAACATCATAGTTCCATGCTTTAGAAATTTCTGTTGTACTTTCTCGTAAATTTATTTTTGTCATGGATTGCTTATTTTCTTGCACAGTGATAATTTTTCGCTCAACTCTTTATCGTTAGTGCATTTTAAAGTTTGGAATCCCCCTTGATTCATTGGTTGTAGTTTCGATGTAGTGTTCGTCAGCAGGGAAAAATATCTGTAATAATTGTCAGTTTTCGTTTTTTTTCCTTTAGATGGGCTGGGTAATAGTCGAAAATTAAAGCAATTTCGCCATGTTTTGCAATAAGTTTGACAAACTTTAGAATCCATTCTTATCAAATTTCTGACAACATGCGCGATTTTTTGTTGAAGTTATATTCAACCTCCAAAAATTATGTGTCCTTAAACATCTTGAAGTTTTGCTTTTTACTATAACTAATGGTTTTAATTTTTGTTGGCCCGTCATGCTTGCACGTAGAATGATAATTAATCGCGCTTTGCTATGTTTTCCTTCAATGCATTTTTCCTTTTTAAATGTTTATTAACTTTTTCTTTTTAATGCTTACTCCTTTTTAAATGTTTATTTCTTTTTTAAATGTTTATTAAATGTTAATTAAACATTTCCCTTTTATGGCCAGGTACTTTCGCTAACACATTTTCCAAGGGCTAGAACAGCAAGAAGCACTCTGATCAACAGACGACTTCATGGAATGGGACTCCACTGAATGAAAAAGGGGAATGTTGAAAGTTTTTCTAAAAGGGAAGTGGACTGTGGGAGGAAGGGGGATAAAGATGCCATGAAACATGGTACGTGCCAATAAGGGACCACACGCTTTGAAGATTCATAACCTCCATCTTCCCTGCTCTTTTCCTACTCAAGGAATTTGACCCTTTATCCTTTATCCCCTTTCTCGACGTGTTGCATTGCCCGTATGCAATGCAAACAAAAAGGTTAAAAAATTTTATTACTGATTTCTCTAAAAGTTAAGTGGGTGCGAAAATCAATTCAAGGTCATTTCCTCCGTAAAATGCATTAACGAAGTTTGAAGTGTTCTTAAATATTTAGGGAAAAGTGGGAAGTGGATCTCAAAGAAAAGTTCGTTAAATAGAAGCCCGACTGTATATATATATATATACGTGTAANTATCGTTCATATATATATATATATATTCATACATAGTCCAACCAAAATATATCAATACAATAGTGTGAGGAGGAAAAAAAAATTTAAACAAAGAAAGAACTTATTAAGCAAAAAATACAAAATAAAAATTCAAGAAAAATACGGAATAAACGACAAAATGTAAGTTAAGAAGCGAGTAGCGAATTCAAATGTACTTCCACTTACTTACAACTTTAAAAAATGATTTAAAATATTTTCGTAATAAGTTCACCTGATTACAAAATATGTAAATAGAAGCATAAATATAGTGGGTCCATTTTATGGCGCATTCTTATAGAAGTGCAGAAGCGTGTTTGATTTGTTTGTTACCTTCCCCAGCACTTACAATGTATTTCTGCAATACTTGTAAAAATATTTCATAAAAGTAATCTCATAAAAAAGTTTTAACAAACGTCTTTTTATTAAATGAATGAACTTTGACTTAAACGATTTTGAAATTCCTTTACTTTTGAAATTGAACATTAGCGGCTTTATTGAAATATTTATTTTCTCTGTTTGCTTTCGCATAAACAAAACCATGAAATAAGTTTTAATTTAAAACTGCATAAACTATGGTGAAATTAAAAATTTTTCCATAGCAATAAAAACATTTTGATTTCGATTGTGTCTTTACTAAATAATCAATGGAATTTCACTTAACTCTATAAATTTTCTTTTTTTTTTAACAAAACCATTAATAAGAGTGCTGTTCTATGTCTTATCATTAAATTAAACTATTTAATGAAGAAATTTTAAAAATTTAGCAGCTTAAAAAAATCATTGTAGACAGGAAATTTCTGAAACAGAAACAAGTATGTAGAAACTGAGTCGAAATATTATTTAATGTGAAATTTGTTATTTCATGAACTATATCACAAATTACATACATATATTTGAAAGTTAAATGAAAATATATTTTTTACCTCACAAACAACCAAAGTTGTCATGAAGATCTTATGATGCATCGAAATAAATTAAATTGAACTCCGTTTCAAACTGTTTTTAACAGCTTTCAAGCATAAGATTGACTGAACGATAATAAAAAATAGCCCTACTTTAACTTTGTACTGAATAATATTAAATAAACAACTGAATTTCAGAATGTTTGAAGTGGTTTATATAATCCTTACACTTCACTAGAAGTTATTTAATAACATAAAATGTTTATAGCATTGGTGAAGTATTTACGAGAAAAATGAAGTCGCAAGAAACGTGCTTTCATGTCATGCTATCGAAGGCAATACATCAATTTATCGGGCATTTTGTAGAGATAGCAAGGAAATCTAATAGCCGCAACATCCTATTCCTTGAAAAAAAAATTTTTTTTCTTCAGAAGAAATGGTTTGAACCAGTTTTCAAAGAACGCTGGGAGAGGTTCTGAAAAAAAAAACATCTTTTGAGTAATGAGACACCCTATTCCCGTGAATTATGGTGCAATCCGTAAATTTAATTTTTCACACGTCAGCCGCAGGTGTGAGGAAAAAGAAGCATTCAGATTTTCTTTAAAAATATGGGAAACCTTTCAAACTGCAATGGCACTTATTAATCATACAGAGATTTATATATTATAAGAATTTCCTAGGATCTATGTTAGCGAAAAAAAAAATAAAAACAAAAATATAATTTAGTCTCCTCATGTAATCCATCAGAAGGGGTGTGAAAGATATAATAACTTTGACGGTTTTATTAATTTTGAAACCTTATGCAACAATGAAACTCCGTTCATTTATTATTTTAACAATGGACTATTTTTACAGAAGAGATTTTCTAAACGCTTAAATAGAGTTCAATTTTTCAAGGATATTGAAATTCCTTGTTTTCTTTGGCGAAAGGAATAGTTTTAGCAACGTAAGACAATCACGCAATAAATATGAAATATAAAGTTCATTAATACTAAACAAAGTTCTATGTTAGCTTAACAATAGTAATTTAATAAGCCTGAAACTCGTAGACACCACTAGTAGTGGAAAAATGAAACAGTATAAAGATGTTGAGACATCATATATATTATCATGTTTTTTAATGTCTTAGCATGCATTATCAATCTTTTCTGGTCTTGTTTTTCAATTTAGTTTGCGTCAGATAATAATAATATTATAATAATAAGATTATCAGATAAACCTCAATCTTGAGATTACATAAGTTATTTAAGATAATTAACATTGAAATTTTTAAATCCATCAATAATTGATAATGAAATACTGTCTAAACCAAGCTTTACACAGATCCCATTATAGGGTAATTTTTGATAGTGACCTTGAAGAAGAAATAGATGAAGTTCATGATCAAGAAAGATGAATAGTAGCTTCCCGTAGAAATAAAATTAAACTGAAGTCTAACTTGTAAATATTCAATGGAAAAACATTGGTGCATGCTCCTTGTTTTTCCAAGGACGTATCTGATTTTTGTTTTGTTTTGCATAATCAACAGAATTTTTTTCAAGTTAACATCGAAAAAAAGAAACATTGAGAAAATAAGGCGTCTTTTAAATAATGAACAAAAAAAAGTTTTTTTTTTTGAAAGAGGACTCGTCAATCACTTCTTTTTTTAGACGTATGTGTCATGCATTTTCTTTTTTTTTTGTTCTATTTTTCTTCAGTTAAGAAGACATTTGCTTTTAAAACTTAACTTTTAGTACTGTAACTGTATTGAGAGCTGTATTTTTTGTAAATAAATGTTGGCTATTCAGAAGTTTAAAAGCCGAATAATATTTGTCATTAAAACATTAGGAAAAAAAATTGAAAAACAGTCGAATTTCTGAAAAAAATTATGTTAGCAATAGAGGGAATGCACAACTTCTTACGTAGGTGATTATTATTTAAATTGTGAAAGTAATGTGAAACATTATTTTTAATTTCTTCATGTAGTCTTGTTAACCAAGTCTTCTTGTTATATTATTTAGATCCTTTTAATTATGTAATACAAAATTATCAATTTAGATTATTTAATAAAATCTGAACCTACAATAATTTTTATCTGACTATGAAAGCAAAAATTGTAACGAACACAATAAAACAATTCATTAAATGATGTGATAATTTATTTTCAAATTTCGTATCGAAAAGTTTGCATAAATATACATAATTATTCTCTTCTACTAAATAAACTACTTTACATGAAAAATTCATGAATAATAAGTATAATAGCAAAGGATTCCATTCAAATTTCAAAGCAAAATGACATCTCCATCTAAATTCATTAACATATCAACTGTGGAAACTTCATCCGTGGAACTGACACATGATAAGAAATGTTTTCTAATTAACTCCAGTAACTAAGTTTGTGGAATGAATGGAAAAGTTTAAAGTTGAAAATAAGGTGAATCTTACTAATAATGTAAACACTTTTTTTGTTTAGAAATCTATAATTTTTGGAAATTAAATACTTAGAATATTCAGAAAATCATTACATATAATTCAGATTTATTTTAAAATTCTTAATTTATAAAATGAGGTTCTTTTTAAACATCTTAGTATTTAGTTCAAAATTTCATTCTTTCCATTATATATAATAGACTATTTACAATGTTTGGAAGATTCATTATAAATTAATAATAAAGCTTAATAGTAATAAGGGACTTAATTGTTACCGTAAAAAGTGTACTACTCAAAGAAGAGTTGTCTTAAATGCAGCTATCAGTCAAAAATCAAATAAATATGATGAATGTTACAGTTAATAAGTTTGTAGAGAAGATAAAGTGTTAAATGTACAGTACGTCTTAAGAAAAACTGACCATCTTGAATTACTTTTGATCTAATCTCAACGCTCAAGGACTCAAACTTCATGGTTTGAGGGGGTGACCTCAAATACGGTAATTAATTAGTGCAGACGATATTTTAAGTTACGAAGGCAGACTCAAAACCACTCTTTCTTTAGGTAAACATGCCTTTTATGTCGAAGGATTTGTATTTCTGTCTCCGAAAATACAGTGGGTAGCCACAATCTATCTGGGAAATATAGTCCTAATAGTTTAGTCAGAGGAGCGGACCAAAGTTTGGACCCCCTAATGTTTATTTTATTTTTTGCATATTTCGTCTTATTTCAAGAGATTTTCAGTGAATTACAAAATTTTTGCACACAATTATAAAATTTGTTTATCCAAAGATAATTTCATGCAAAAAATAAATTTTAGTAAGTATTTATTCTATTTTAATATTTTATTTAATAATGACTGAGAGAATGCTGAATTGTAAGGCATAAAATTTTTTACATCATTTTAAAGTATCTAATTTTACATGGCAAACTAGAAAAATTGAGCGAAATCGGTTTAATAGTTGAGCATTCTTTTGATCATACTTTTTTTCTCATTATGTTTAAAGTACGCGATTTTAGTAATTAAAGACATTGTCAAGTTTCGTAAAATAAATATTTGAATCACAAATAATGGAGTGACATTTTATGGGAGTTTTATATAATTTTGGTGAGATAATGAAGTATGAAACTTATTTACTATAAGTTTATATAAAAAATGCTTAAAAAGACTAATATTTGCTTTAATAATAGAATTGTACATAGATAAATATTTTAATTGTTAGTTTAAGTCTTTATTATAACTATCATAATAAAATATTTTACCTATATCATAGTTGCTTTTAGTTATAGCTTTACGAGTAATAAAGTTCTTTTGAAGATCATTTTTTGCTGATTCGATTACTAGACAAATTAATTTGCTAATAAAACTTTAAATGTTATGATAAGAAATTAAAAAAAGAATTAAAACTATGCAAACATATTATGTCTAATCTGAAAAATATTGGAAAGGCAACGTAAATTTGTTTGAAATTCTTCAAATGAAAACTTTTTAAACCATTAAAATTAAAAGATATTGGTCACTGTATTTAAAGTTCAAAAGTAAATGAGTTTGTATGGTACCATAGATTATTACAATTTTAATTCTTCATTTTCAACGTCAGTTTACTAGTTATTTGGTGGTACTGGTATTTACAATATAATCTTTATATTCCATTTGCCTACAGATCTATACAAAGTGAAAAAAGAGAAATTAAAGCTCACCTATATTTTGTTAACAATCATGAATAAATGATTAATAATCATAGTCTCTGTAACTTTAAATTATTATAGTGTATATGAAGTCAAAACAGGATTGAATAGGAATTCATAGTGAAGTGAAGCAGCTAAAATAGGAATCTTTTATACTAGATAATATAAAGTCTTTTTTGAAATGTTTCCTTTTTTGCTTAACAGTGTAGCTATTTTCTTGTCCTTTAATTATTCTTTGTTGAAAAGTTGTTATTGGACTATCTTGGATATATTTAGACGAAAATGTATTTATATAAAATCGATAATAAAATATGTTACTGTTGGAAATATTATAGAAAGTTTATATTTAAACTCTATAGCCATATTAAAAAGAATATATTTTCTTTCAAATGGAAGTTTATTTACTTGATAAATATAAGTACATTTTGAATTTTATGTTTTATTATATAGGATAATATAAATATTAAGTAAATTTTATATGATAATATAAGTAGTATTTTATAATTTTGTCGGCTGCAAATAAAAGAAAACATTTCCTTTCTTAAATATTTTCTTAAAGCTAAATTAATACTTTATGATACTAATGATGTGTTGTAAATTATTCTGATTTCATGTAAGCTAAATTTTAAAGTTATTTAAATTTCATGTATACACGAACCATAATATTAAAAGTAAATACAAATAGATTGTTTGATCTATGCAAATATTTACACTTAGGTTTATTTTTCAAAATATTTACTTTAGTTACTTTTAAACAAAAATCTATCGATACATCTTTATATTTCTGGAAAAAATAAACTTTTTTATTTACTTTTTCTTAAAAAAAAACCCTCAGCATATTGGGAAATATTTAGTTACAGAAATATCTAAAAAACACTTTCATTTTTTTTTCTTTCTTATCACTCAAGCTACTGAAATTAGAAGAAGCACCTGAGTTAAAACATGAATTTGCTTAAAAGTTTTCTTTAGAGAGTTTTTTTACTCTCCCGTCTGAAATTTTTCTTCATCATCCAAGAATCTATAATCAACTTTAAACAAAGGTGGATTGTTCTGAAAATAGCTTAATGTTCCATGCTTTCGATAAATGCTAAAACAACGAACCCGCACAAGGCTGATAATAATGTAGCTTTGTATGCACATTAATTATTTATGAAGTTTCTTAAAAGAACTCTTTTTCCTTTAGAAATTTTCTTAAAGTCAAAAATGAGGAGAAAGATTATAATTTATTTCATTTCAGCTTTTGTGTGTATATTGGTTTCTTTCCTTAAAAGCTAAGGACTCTTCTTTTTTATCTCTATAAAAATTAAAATTTGTTAGATAATTTCACCAAAAAACACCAGCATGTTTAGTTAAAATGATATGTTTCAGTATCTTTTGTAATTAACAATTTTTACATTCTGCTAATAATATTTTTTGCTAACGCTTATGTAATTTATTACTTATTGTGCGTAATTTAATATTTTTTAATTCTTTTTAAAACAATTTTTAATAGTGACAAATATTTTTATCATTACTAATCAATTTTAGACTGCTTTAATAGGAGAGTGTTTTTATGTGTAAATGTATCTAAAAATAAATGTTATGAATATTAAGCAGTAAATGTTTAATATGTTTACCGAGCGAAAATGCATTCATAATCACGCCAATTTTGTTTAGTTAGTATAATCTTTTGTTAGGTACTGTTCAGCAAAACTAAATAACAATGCATTTAAATAAAGTCTGTAAGTAGTGAAACATTAAGAAAATAGTGAATTGTTAAAAAAGTAAAAATTATTTTGTAGAAAATATATAGATTGTTTCAAGAAAATAAACAAAATTTCTTCGTATTTATATTATTTATCCTAAACGTAAAATAGTTCAGAGAAAAAATAAACTTAGTAAATAGTAGGTAATCAGTTTTATGATCCTTATTAGAGGGGAAATAAATCATAATTAGTTTCATTACAGAAAAGTCTAAATTTGTCTGGTTGAGAAATTATTTATTTTTAAATATAAGAAGGGATACTCTGAGTGGTAGAGCTTTCGTGTTACAGGTCCTTGACCGGGAAAGGTTGACTCAGCCTTTAATACCTTCAGTGGGGGGCAGTAATAAAATGAGTAACAATCGTGCTCGGTAACTAAACACTGGACGTACTGCATTCGGCTGACCACCAAACATCTGCTCTAGTACCCCAGAGTCCACGGTCAAGAAAACTTGGCCTTCTATGAGCTGTCGTGCCACTGAATTTTCTTTTGAAATGAGAGCAATTGAGCAATTGAATTTAATTTTTGAGTAATTAATTTATGAGCAATTGATTTTTTGAGCAATTAATTTTTGAGCAATTTGAAGATTTTGGAACAGTATAAAAATAAGTCACACTTTTCAAATTGATTGTTCACGAAACCGTTTATTAACCCCTTCCTTCTCGCTTCCGTGAAAATGACGGGTGAGATTTCGCCCGCTATTTGTCTCTCCCGTGATATTGACGGGCTGGAGTTTTCAGTAGTAACGCGCCAATAAGAATAAAACTAATTCATTTCTTTTGCCCGGAAGACCTTTTATTTTTCATTTTACATACCTGATGGTAGTACCAGGATGTTTTTAAGGTAATTGTAGATAGTTAGTTTATTTTAAACTGGTTACAGCACTAATCAAATACGTAATACAAATACAAAAGCCAAAAAAATAGGCACTTTTATGACCGTTTCTTTGCAAATTAACAGATCGTAGGGGTTAAAGACCTTTTGGGGGGAGTTTTCTGAAGTATTTTTCCAAGGCAATGAAATGTTTCTTAGTTTTGTGTGATCATTTAGTTAAAAGTTTAATAACCCTCCAACTATATATCTGAAAAGAGAAATAAGGAACAGATTGGGTCAAACATTTCATAGTTGAATGCTTCATCACTAAATTTCACAGGAACTCTTATATTCCTTAGTATCAATTTATTCTCGTCAATTTAACTCAAATCTCGGATATCTGATTTTATGGGAGTACACACTGCTCAAATCAAGTGTGTCACAAGTCAGCTTGAGACCAACATTTTACATTATGGGTAGTCAAAGACTAAATTAGTTGCGTTTTCATAGGTAAAAAATTACTCAATAATCAAATCATAGTAAATATTATCATATGTCAGAAAATATTTACACATGTTATGATATTAAGGAATTCGAGGCGTATTAAGTAATATTTTTGGTGTTTGTGTACCAAATTCATTAATTCTACTGGTTTATTTTGGATAATTTGTTACGTTTATTAGATTTAAAATTCAACAAAATCTTTCATCTCAGTTTCTTCTCTCTAGAGAATTTTTATTCAAATTTTTCAAATCATGTATCATCTCTGGATAACTATACATTTATAATGCATTTTCAGATTGATATCTTATGTGAAATACTTTATATCAAACTTTCACTTCACGTAGTGATAAATACCTATTTATGAGGCAATTTTATACTGCTATCTGATCTGCACTAATTAATATTAAGCTGAAAATAAAATTTTCTTAGCTGTGCATTTTATGTAGAATTGAAAAAAAAAAATTAAATTTTAATAAGCATAACATAAACGCAAATAGTATGTTTGTATGTGCTATACATTGGATTTTTTGTTTCTTTTAAGAATAAAAGATAACAATATTGAACTAAACATGATTCAAGAGACAAGACTTAATAAACAATTTGATAAATTTTGTATTGTCTAAATCAATTATGCATAGTAAATTTAATACAAATACAGTAACACTTACATGCAATGCTCAGTTCCGCTGATCCTTGTGCAGAGTCTTCGTCATTTCGGGCTATGCATTGATACATTCCCTTGTCATCTCTTTGCACTGTTGTAATGTGAAGAACGTTTCTGCTGATAAGAACTACTCTGCGAGACAAGGAGAGTGGCTTTTGATTTTTTACCCACTCTATACTTGAAATCGGATGACCGCTGACGGAGCAATTGATGGTAACTGTTGATCCAGAGCTAACTTCTTGACTCGATGGCCAAGCTGTTATTTTTATGGGTGCTAGGAGAAAATAAATAAAAGCTTTAAAAAAATGCACATATGTTGAAAAATATTAAAGTGTAAATTTGTTTACATTATTCTCGAAACAAGAATAACTGTTTCTTACTATAAAATGCCAGATTCAAATGTCAAATCAAATAGTGTAGTGCCCAAAAGCACAACTTATTTTCATATTTCAAACTACACTATCATAAAAATGGCTTTAAAGCGTAGCTATAATATCCATGTGATTTCATCATGAATTTAAAATATTTTACGCATTTGTTGAGAACTATTATATTATAGATTTGCTTTCAATGTACTTGAAGTTTCACCAAATGTTTCAAATGTTAAATGTTTCAAAGGTTTTGGACAAAACTTCTACAATATAGTCAAATAAACAATTTGTGTAGGACTGTAAAAGATAACTTGTTTTCATATTTAAAAATACTCTCTTAATTTAAAATTTGAACCATAATATTGGTATATTTTAAAATAATAATCCGAATACTTATTTTAACCTTAAATAGGTTTTAATGAGTATAAAGTCAGATTCAGTCAGAAACATAATCACTGACAAAAAATAATCATGTGAAAAATATTTATAGCTTCAATAAAATTAATTTACTTTAAAATTTTACGGTTTTATAGTAACTATTATTTGCAATATTGTAGTTTAAATTATCTTTTTATTTACTTTCTGTTTTTAAACATTATATAAAGTTCTACTCCATTTTTTACAAAAGAAGTAATTTCTTTGGTTACAGATGGTAATACAGTTCTTAATTTAGAAAGACCTAAATATTAAAATTAATTTTTTTTAAATTTATTCAAGAAACTGTACTGACTTTTGGTTACATATATAAGTTAAAGAATTTAACTTAAATATGTAATAGATCCAAAGTTTCCAATTATGATATTGGTAGCAAAGTAAGTTTTAAATCTTTAGTTAAGAAATAACGTTTAAATTCTTCATATAAAATAAATTTATAGATCTTTAGAGGATAGTTTTCAATTTTGAAATCTTTAAAAATATTTCTAGTCGTAGTAGATTCATCCATTTCTTATTATAGTCATAGAATTTCTTCATGCAGTTGAGAAAAATGAAAAAAAAACTTACTTAAAAAAAAAAAAAACTTTAAAAAGATACTTTTATTGAACAAGCACATATATATGTTTTACTGTATACCGCCTGGAATAACTTTTAATCTAAGGATTGAATCTTCACGTTTTATGAATCAATCTTAACGGTTCGAGGTGGTGGTCTTAAATATGCTAATTAGTTTTTGCAGTCAATTTTTGCAAATTTGTGCTAGTCAATTTGTGCAGATTACGTTGTGACTTACGTTGCGACCTGACTCCTAAAATATAGGGATTAGCCGCAATCTGCAAAATATGATCCCAATAGTTTGGTCGAAAGAGCTATCCAAAGTTTGGAGCCCTTATTGTTTTTCTCTACTTTTTGCGTGATTAGATTTATTAAAACTACGAAATTTTAAATTTCGATTTCTCAGAAGCTATTTAACCTAATTTCGAATCTTTCGTTCAAATTTTGTATATTGCCATATAAAATTAAATTTTTTAAAAAGATTGGAAGAATTGTGCATTTTACATTTCAAAATGTTTTTGAATAGCATTGAGCAAAATAATAAATATTTGCTGAAAGTTTCCTTTCGCATAGAATTTTCTTTATGTAAAGGAATCTTTTGGTTGTGTGCAAAATTTATATAATATTCGTAATTAATATTTTTGTAATTTTAATGATCGAGTGCACTAATTACTTAGAACATTTGAAATAAACCACTAGAATCACTAAGATTGAGTCCTAGAATGTGATCATTTGATCAAAAATTATTCACTAAGGTCTTTTTTTAACACAATAATCATTATAGATATTGCTTTTTTCACACAATTCTGATAGGATCAAAATTCAAACTTTTTAATTTTTTGAAATATTTGCGAGAATTTAACAATTTGTTAAATATAAAATTTGCATAATGGCTTTCAGCAAAGTAACCATTTACATTGAAACAATACCAAATGACAGAAATTTCTGTCCAAAAAAATTGCAAACAACTTAGATTACAATAATTGACCTCGGATTAGATAAAAGTATAACTTGTTAAAAAAATTTATGAGTTGAAGCTGAATTTAAATTAAACATGTTAGAAACATTATCCATATACAAAAAAAAGAGCTTTTATGAGATATAGAATAATACGAAATTAAAATAAATGAATCTAGACTATTACAACAAATTTTTTTGAAAAAAATAATAAATGCATAGAGTAATTATCCATTTCAGTAAATCAACATCTTAATCTATAATTACATTGTTACAATCCTAAATCAATTTTTTAATAAATTCTTTGCCTTGCATCTCTGTTAAATGCTTTATTTCTTAAGACAAAGCTACATTGAAACAGCTTTTGAATCGCACAATGAATAAATTGATACACTTAAGATCTTTGAAAGGTGAAGCAATTTGAGAAAACTGTAATGCAGTTAAGTAGATGGTGCAGTTCTTGATACTGAGTGTGTAATTAAGAGAGTTGTGTAGGTTTTGATACAAATTAATTAGCAGTTGCAGCCCCCACGTGATTAATTAATGTTCGTACTAATTATTTTTCTTATCTCAAGCCATTGAATTTCAAACTCGGTGTCTTTTGTTCGAGAATGTCCTCCTTTGCTCGAACGGCCACAGAAGGGGACATTTTCCTCAGTTAAAAAGAGATAATCGTTAATTCTTTGGTTGTTATTAATGAATTACTTTTTTCCATTCTTTAGTTTTTATTAAAAAAAAAGAATTGAGGAAATTTATCTTAGTTGTTTAAAAAAGTCTGAAAGAGAATTGAAAATACATTTCTTTCGTAATTATTCTTCTAAAATGAAGAGAAAGAAGAATTGAAAATTCCAAAAGTAAAAAAAGAGGAAAGAAATGGTTGTTAAACTATTCTAAAGAAAGTTCAGTTGGAAAAAAAGATCATTAGAATCAATAGCAGACTTTGACATGACTTCGTTAATATGCTTTGTAATTAAAAGTTAAAAAAAAAAAAACTCTTACTTGATTTGCTCGTAATTGATTAAATAGGATGCATTAAAGTTGGAAAAGAATGCAAGTCTTTTTTTTCGCCAAAGAGAAACTTAATTTGATGAACACTTTATTTCTTATGATTAGTGAGTTGCTGCCAGTTTTTCACATGTTTTGTTTAAAAGAATGAATTAATGCATCATACTTTCCCTGCATTTATATATTTACTTTTAACGAGTTTTATGAGAAGTACGTTTATTGAATATATATACTATTCCGGCAATAATTACATTATGTTAAATATAATCCAAATTAGCCATTTTGCCAGAATTGACGATTATGTCACATTTGCGTATACATATTACAAATCAAATATTAGCACTGGTTTTCTTATTCACATTAATACAAAAAACGTATTAAATTATATGTAAATAAAGTCTCATTGTTCTAGGTTCAAAAATTGCTTCAAATCCAAACAATATTTAAAACACAAGCAAAATTTCAAGCCCAAGCGAATGCTTGTGGTTTTCATGAAAAAGAGCCAACTATTAAAAATCTAATTGGAATTTTTATTTCTAAATATTAACAAAAGGCATTTTTGTCTAAACAATTTTTACAAATATTTAAGATAAATATTTTTTGGAAATCCTTTAACTCAAAACCATTATATAAGCTAGTTTAAGTCTGAATTACTGAATGATTTCAAGTTGTTAGAAGTTGTTCCATGCTTAAGTGCTTTTAATATTTAGCATAGTTAAGTTAAAGTCGGAAATACAGAGAGCTTAAACAAGGAGCACCTTCAAACAAGGAACACTTTTTAACAATATGAATTTTCTTTTTCAATTAATATCCCTGATAAAAAAAATACAATAGCTAATATGCTTTCCTTTAAATCTACAAAATATGTCAAAACAAGCTACTTTTTCGAACATCATTTAGTTGTTTTGTGTTGTATAGTTGGATTTGTTAAACGTTGGTTTAATTTGTCTTGGTTTGTCATAGTTCGATTAAAAGTGACTTGGTTAACCATATAGTTTAAAAATATTAAAAAGTTAGCTTACATGAAAAATTCGCATTCATAAACCAAGCAATTTTTCCTAGCGAGAATCAACTCTTTTAATTTATATTTTTAATAGGTGGGGCTAGTTATCAATTAGGTAAGCGAATATCTCTTGTTACATCATCAATGATGCACTAAATTGCACGTTATTTATCTAATAACAGTTTAAATATGCTGATAATCAAAAATAATAAAAGTAAAAATAAAATAAATAAAATGAATAAGCTATATTTCTATTCTAAACTAACTATATTTCTATTCTAAACTAACTATATTTCTATTCCAAACTAACTATATTTCTATTCTAAACTAACTATATTTCTAAAATAGAATGAATAAACTATATTTCTATTCTAAACTAACTATATTTCTAAAATAAGTTACGGACAGATTTAAGTTTAGTAGATTAAAAATAAAGGTTATCATAACAAGAAAATTCATAAAATATTAACTTTTAGTAATATTTACAATAGCATAATAAAAAGAAAACAATTATTGAGAAAATGTTAGGTGATAGTAGTAAATATTTATTCATTATCATCCATAAATTGATTTGTTTTGCGAATTACTCAGTGCGAAAGTCTGATAATAATTTAACATTAATTCAAGCAAATATAAATAAAGTCAAAAATCAAATTTTTAAATTCAGATATTCAGCAGTCTCTTATTAAACATCATTTCATATGTATTTCCAGATATATAGTTTAATAAATTTCTGGGAATAATTTATTGCACGGAATAAAATTCCATAATTTAGATAAACTTAGATTAATATTTAAATCATGTTAACTCATAAAAGTTTCAGCGACATTTGAATATTGAAAAATTTTGGGCGGAAAGAAGTATAAATTTTAAGTGCGAAAGCTAAGCCTGGCATTTTGGTCAAAGTTAAAAATTTACTCCCTTTGGAATCTTACATTTACAGCAGAGAGCCAAAAAAAGAAAAGAAAAAAAAATCATTTTTTTAGAGGGTTGTTCGGAATTTAAATCATTCGTCGTCATTTTCGCCTTCAAGAACGACTTTGACAGACTGACTTTTTTTATAAGATTGGTTCCGAAGAAGCCACACCTCATAATGACTTTTCGGATGACTAAATAACTTGGACACACTTTCGATCGAGAACGCCAAGTATAAGCTATGAATATTTCATGAATATGAGACGACTTTGAGAAGAAAACTACAGCATGAAGAACAAACGTGTACATGCATGATTCGGCTTTGAAAAGAAGAAGTGAATTTACAAAATTATGTATATCAAGGAGAAAAGTTTTTGTGAGCCGTTTGGGAATTCGATATCTTAAAGTAGTTTTTTTCAGGAAAAATGTTTGGAATATAAAATTTACATACTGCTTACTATGGAAACAATTCATGAATTACGTATTAAATGCTTTCTCTGCTTTCCATATAAAATGAGTTTGCAAATATAAAAGCGAATTCATTTATAATTTAAATTCTTTTAATATTGTTATTCATTTCTTCTGAGTTAGAATAAAATTATGAAATTGAGAAGGAAATAGTTTCATTAAAAACATTTACGATGTTTGAAAATGAATTATAACGAACAAATCTAAGTACACTGTGATATATATTATTGAAAATTTAAGAAAAAAAATACTAACACTCAAGATTATATACAATACTTTTTAGTGTAAAATAGTTTTATAGCTTAAAAACTTAAAATTAAGTAAAATAACAGATTTGTCACAACTATTGCAGTGATTTGAATCCAGGAGCCAGTTTAGATGTCAATAGACTAATCTCTGTACCATCCCGTAACGCAGTGTTCCGAAGAAATCACACTTCATAATAACTTTTCTGATGACTAAATAACTTGCACACACATTCAATCGAGAACTTCATGTATAAGCTATGAATATTTCATGAATATGAGACGACTTTGGAAGAAAAACTACAGCCTGAAGAACAAACGTGTACATGCATGAATCGGCATTGAAGAGAAGAAGAGGTGAATAGGAAAAAGAGGTGAATTTATCAAATTATTTATATCAGGGAGAAAAATTTTTGTTAGCCGTTTGGGAATTCGTTAACTCAAATTAGTTTTTTTTCTGAAGAAATGTTTAGAATATAAAATTTGCAGACTGCTTACTAGAGAAACAATTAATGAAATACGTATTCAATGCTTTTTCTCCTCTTCGTATAGAATGCTTTTGAGGATATAAAAGTAGATTAATTTATAATTTAAACTGTTTTAATAATATTATTTATATCTTCTAATTTCAGAACATAATTATGAAATTGAGAAATGCATAGTTTTATGACGCACAATTACGATACTAAAAAAATTAAATAAAACAAAGTTTCGTACACTGTAAAAGATATTAATCAAAATTTAAGAAAAAAATTCTGGTCACTCCAGGTTATAATACTTTTGACTGTTAATTTAATATTTAGCGTAAAAACTTACTATAAAGCAAATGATCTGGTAGTCATTGCCAGGAATTGAATCCAGAAACATGTTTAGCATGTAAACCTATATCATCTCATTATACCATGATGATCCATCTTTGAGAAGAAAATCAACTTCTGAGTTTACGACTTTCAATGTTAAACTTTTTAGTTTGGGAACTCTTAGCTTTTGAGCCCGACAAGGAAATCCAGAAACTCGAGGAGGATCTTCTGATGGAACTAACCTGCATTTGCGTTGTATGTAGACGAAGACCACAAAACCCTAGCTCGATGGCCAGAGGATTCAAACCCATTGTTCGTATACCACAGATTATATTTTAAGTCAGCACTGTGATCTGTGAATTCGTATCAATCAGCCATTGCAGAGATTCGAGCCTGGATCACCTCATTGGCGGGTGAACGCGTCCTCCCCTGAGCCTCCATTGTTCATGATTAAATATTACTTGATTGAAAAAAAAAACACTGTCCTTAAAAATATGCAGATGGAAATACATGCCAGCAGATTTCAAGCATTAAAAAATAGGCACTAATACTCAAGAATTATTAAAAGTTATTTGAAGATTAATTTGAAAGAGTTATTTGATTTTGAGCAAAAGTAATTTGAAAAAAGTTTTTCCTGACAAGAGTTTAGATAAAGGGGGCATATTTTTGAAAGTTGCAAACATGTCAACTTTTGTTTATATCTGCGCAATTTTGAAGTCTGCATATATTATCCCTTCACTGCCCACGGTATCATGTATAAACGACGAATTTCGGAACCCAGTTACTCAAGACCACAGGGATATTTTATTTTATATTTTGTAACCGGATGTTTAATTTTACTTTCAAGTTCGTAAATGAACTTAATATGTTTCGAAAGTAGGCAACCTACCAAGTTTAAAAACCGATGGTAGAGTTTGTTGAAAGATGAGACTACATTCTCTAAAACCTTTTTGTAACATTATTTAAGTAATAAAATTCTATTTTTATCAACCCGTAATTAAAGTCTCCAATGAAATGAGTGTTATTAGTGAAATCCAAAATTAAAGTCTTCCAACGTATTGAGAGCAGGCATTAAAAATTTAAGAGAGTTTCTATGGTAATCATTAATTTTATTACTTAGGGAACTGATCCAACAAACCGTCTTGATTGCCAACTTCTGTTTCTTGAGCATCTTGAAGAGGAGAAAAATTATTTCCTATTCTCAGGAATGTAATTAAATTCTTATCCCTTTTTATTTTGCTTAATAATCATCAGTATATCACGAAAGCTTTGATGGTAACCTTCCTTTTTCCTTTTCTAAATTTTGCAGAATGCAGGCGTTTCAAATTATAGGGATATGAATAAAGTACTAATATTTCATAACTGTTTCAACAATAAAGGATGTTATTGTTAAACTATATTTTTGAACTATAGTACGTATAAAATTGGGAGGTTTGTATCTGTGATAAAACAAATAAAATGAAAAGTGTGAAAATAACTAAAAATTAAAAGGTAGTACCAGGATCAAATGCTTCAGCAAATATTGTATAATATGCTAATAAAGATTCTTAAAATATAAAAATATGTATCTTAAAATGTCGGATCACATCTGCTTTATGGTCAAATATATACCGTTAACATAATAACTAAATTAATTTAATCAAATATTGTATAAAATAAATATTTAGCGCATGGGTTATGCCAAGTTAAAAATTAAAGCGACCAAATCAATTGTCTTAAAATATGCATTGTAAGATGAAGATTTACATTAAGTGCACGTCAAAATAAATATTTTGAGCATTTTAAACATATAAAACCCTAATTTGTTGAGACTAATGTCATAATAATAGTCAAGAGAATTAAAGATGTGGTCTTAGAACTGGAATAGTCATGCTTGTTTTTTAATTATATTCTAACTGCAAAATAGAAATTTAAATAATTACTTTCTGGCTTTTAGATTTATTTGTTAACTTAATAATGCTAGACATGGATTAGAATATTCACGTTAAGGATTTTATTTTGTTAAAACTAGCTTTGAACGCCTTAAATTATTCGACGCAAATAATCTAATTTCTTTTTGCTAGTATTTTTATTGTGATCATAAACATAAAAAAAGCGTTTTCATATCACAAATGAAACTTGAATTTATCAAATATTTGAAACTGTAGTCTAATCGAAAAATATTAAACCAAGTTCTTCAAAGAAGTTATAAAGTTACATTTAAGCTTCATCAGTATTATGTTTTTATCGTTATGAATAGTAAAAAATGTAGTTACCAAACAAAACTGTTGCCATTTTTAGTATTATAACTATGTAATTATTATATTACAGCTATGTAAGTATTATATATTGATTTCAATATCAAGTATACTGTTTATTCGAATTAATTGTTCGCATAAAGCAAATAAAAAGAAGTATAAAATTTTTTAAACGGATAAAGTGCTTTTTTTACCATGCTATCCGGTCTAGATTGGCCGAATTGACATTAAATAATATAATTACAAATCTAAAACAAAGCGATTTGTGACTTTTCTGCTGTACACTTTCAAATTTCCACGTCAATAAATGATACAATGTAATTAAATAATGCATTTTATTTTTGTTCGACATGCTTGAAATACATGCTTGGATACTTTAGAATCTGAATTAATATTTAATGTTTAATTAATTAATATTACCTTTGAATTATTATTTAATTAAGTTTCTGATAAGTGGCAATATAACAAAAACTATGTTACTTTTAATTATATTTAGAATGTGACTACATACAATATGTTAATTTTTACAAGATTTTCTTTATTATAGCAGATTTAGAACATTTGTAATAAATTACCATAATGCTAAACGACATGAATTAATTTGGAAAGAGCTTTTATATGTAATACGTTATTATATTAGTAGAATAGTCATTAATTGATTTTAAAATGCAACAATTAAATGCATAAACACTTCATCCTATATAATGCTTTAACATTTATTATAGAATTAAAATAATCTTAATTATTAATGTATGAGAGCAAAATCACATTTTGAAATCAAAAAAAGAAAGGAAAGGATTTGTATTATTTCATAAATGTGTAAAGTGCCAGACTTTCATTAATTTTTCCTTAATTCCTTCATCTTCTTTAGATGAATCAATCACTTAAAAGAAAAATTCTCCTATCATCTATCATGAAAAGGTTGCTGCTCGAAATACGTCAAGGGATAATTTTAGAAATGTAAGCCGTTACAGTAATTGCAAGTTTAATTACTGTACTAAGACTTAAGGATATCCTCTAAATTCATTAAAAAAAATTACAACGTGGCAATTTGTCATTGTCATGATATGTTGTCTTTTCCACTGAATTTGAGCAGCTGCTTGCTAATGATATTACTTTTAAAGGAAACGAGTCGCTTTAAAACTGGCAAAATTAATTCGTTTGCTGTGATGTTAGTCATAAGACCGTTTGAGGAAGTTTTGATATTAAATCAATTTATTTCAAAAGTTGAAACTAATTAAATATTTTTTACTAATTTTTGTTCTGTCAAAAAACAAAATTTTCTAAATAAGATTTAAAAAAACAAATGCATTCATGGTGATATAAATTAAAGTTTATTATAAAATAAAATCATAATAAGCCAATAAAATTTTTATTGTCTCGAAGATCGTGCCCAAAAATTTAAGCCAGGTGATTGTGCAGAGCTTTTTTTTATACATATACGTCCAGAGCGATGTATATACGTAGAATACATGCAGAGATAATTTTAGAAATGTAAACCATTAAAGCGAGTTCGAGAAGCTGCTTGCCAATTATAATACATTTAAAGGGAACGAGTCACTTTAAAACTGGCAAAATGAAATCGTTTCCAGTGATGTTAGATATAAGAAAGTTTAGGGAAGTTTTGAAATTAAATCAATTTATTTCAAAAATTTAAACTAATTAAGATATTTTTAAATCATTTTGGTTAGGTAAAAAAGAAAACGAAATTTTCAAAATAAGATTTACAAACAAATGTATTCAATGTGATATAACTAAATGCTTTTATACAATAAAATTAAAATAAGTCAATAAAAATTTTATTATAAAATAAAACTTTAGATTAACGTAACAATTGCAGTTTTCTTAAAAATAAATCCATGAAAAATGCATGCCTTGTTAGAATTACTAATTTCTGTTATGTCTAAAGACAAAATTTTCAAAATAAGATATACAAAACAAATGTATTCAACGCGATATAAATGAAAGTTTATTATAAAATCAAATCAAAATAAGTCAATAAAAATTTTATTGTATCGAAGATTGTACCCAAAAATTTTCGTCAGAGGATTGTGCAGAGCTTCTTATGTACCTTTACGTTCAGAACTATGTATATATGTAGAATGAGTTCGGAGTTTACTTTGTAGTTTAACTTATTAACTTATTCTAATTCAGATATTTTTTCTAAAATATTTAGACTGGCAGGAAAGAAAGGGCAGTTCTATGTGTAACATTTAATGTAATACGTCAAGAAGGAGTTTTATGAAATTATTGAAAACATATTACTTTAAATAATGAATCTTATGGTGTTAATTACTTTTACTTAAATGCTGTAATTGTTATAATTACTAGTTAGGAAGTTTAAAAGAAGAAATTTTACTATGCATAGTTTTCATGCTTTTTTATTATTTTATATTAATTAGGACAAAATAGGTGAAAAATAATGCATTTAGAATTTTAATAATTTATGGATATAAAATACAGCAGGAAACACTGAATTTTTTTACTCATTTTTTTGCTTTTTTTATTTATTTATTTTTTTTGCTTTAAAAGTGAAATACGGTTCACTTCCAAACACTATTTTATTTACATTTAGCACTTAATTGCCGTTAGGTAAATCTAAGAAAAACAGTCATTCATCATTGATTTTTTTTGAATTGACAAAATTAATTATTGATGAATTTTTGAATATGAATGAAAAAAAAATTTAAACTACTTTTTTTTGGACTAATATAATTGGATACTAATACAATTCCGAAGATATAGCGGATTTTTTATGACCTATTAGATTGCTTCTTATAATTAAAAAATACCAAAATATTTTTTTCAGAAAATTAGAGTTTCTGAAAACACCGGTGTCCCATCTTCTTCAAAAGATTAAAAAATTTTACTATCCACTTAAATATTTCGGACGACTGCAACTAAGTAATAAGTAATTCCAAAATGAAATAAGCATGTACGAAGTGGTTGTTTATACTACAAAAGTAAATTAAGAAGGATTATATTCTATATTAATTGTCGTTAAAAAGATTAGCTATTTTACAAATTTTGAGTAATAAAAGTGTTTTGTTAATTATGCAAAGTTAAAAATATTTCAAAAAAGGACGGTAGGCAAAATGGACTTCGTAGAAACCCATCCTTTAGACTATAAAGCATGCTTCCAAGGTATATACTTTCAATTATCTTGACTTAAGGTAAGGTTTTTTATAATTTATTTAGCAGGTTCAGTTGCAGCTGTTAATGTGACAGTATATATGCATTTCCAATCAATTGCAGCAATAAGTAGAACTATATTCAGTATGTTTTGCAACACAAATGTTAATTATTTTGCAGGACTGGTGTTATGGTAGAATAGTATGACTCAAGTTACAGCAAAATGGGATCCATTTTTGCCTTAATATTGATGATCTTCGAAACTTAAAACATAAAAATAAGAAACAGTGTTAGGATCTAATGTATCTATAAATAATATTAGTATAATATGACGTGAACGTAAGTGTAATATAAGATGCAATAGTTAGTCAGTTTTATTGGCTTAAAAGAAAATACACTCTATAACAAAAAAATTGACTCACCAAGAAGCAATCATCCGATTGTTTTGAAATTTCGTATGCGTGAATGTTTTGAACAGATATGGCAGGAATGATGCCAACTGGGGACGTATAGTCTTTAGCGACGAATCCCGCCTCCAACTGTGTCCTGGCGATCATCGAAGACTTGTTTGGAAACGCACAGGACAGAGGGGGGATCCTGCCTTCACTATTGCACGCCACACCGGCCCTCAACAAGGCATTATGGTCTTGGGTGCCATTTCCTTTGACAGCCGGACCCCTTTGGTCGTCATTAGAGGTACACTTACCGCACAGCGGTATGTCGACGACATTCTAAAACCTGTTTTGCTAACGTTCCTTTTGCAGCTCCCTGGGCAGGTTTTTAAGCAGGACAATGCCAGACCACATACGGCACGTGTTGCTATGATCTGTCTGCAAGCTTGTCAAACTCTTCCTTGGCCTGCCAGATCACCAGATCTCTCTCCCATCGAGCATGTCTGGGATATGATGGGAAGGCGATTGCATCTGGCACGGAACGTTGATGACCTCCTTCGACAATTGGATCGAAATTGGCAGGAAATACCGCAAGAGACCATCCGGGAGATTTATCGGTCTATGCCACGCCGTGTGGCAGCTTGTATTCAGGCTAGAGGCGGGACAACACCTTATTGAACTTGTTACTGTAACTCTGCAATAAATTATTCAATTGATCTGAAATTTTAATAATTTACTATTCTGTACATTGTCTTCCTATCTACCAATTTTCGTTTCAATCGGACAACTTCTTCTTGGTGCTTCGATTTTTTTGTTATAGAGTGTATTATGAAGACATTGATGTATATGCGAAAGATGGCTAGATTAAATGCAGCAAATGTAACAATATAGATTATTCGTACGCAGATGTTAATGCCGTTCTGTATGATCTGCTTGTGTCCCATCTTATATAATGTAAAATATAGAGCATATGCATCCCATATGGGGAAATGACAGAGATATGACTTTTTATCTATTCTCATGCAAATGATAAAATTTAAAGTGCATTTCAAATATAAATGCTGCAGAAAAACTGTAAAATGTTCAAAAATTTTAATTCTTTTGAGTTCCTTTCTATTTTTCACAAAATAATTAGCTAGAATAGCAGGTAAGTATCTCTTTCTATTTTCCCTTCCCTTATTTAAATATATTTTCCGAAGTAAAGTAAATAAAACTATACACGCACTCTAAATCTCTTTAATTGTCAACATCATTAAGCATTGGAATGGATTATGTTAATTCATCATATATTACCAAATGATCCAATTGTTAGTATACACAAATTACGTAGGTTAAACATTTTAAGGTAAGACAACAATTATTCTAGAATATATTTAAACACTTTCACGAAAGAGCCAGACATCCGGGCAGCTGTTTTTATCGCAATTTAATGCTTGTAGTTAATGAATATGTCGAATGAAATATTACATTTTTATTCACCTTAAATTTTAAAATTACTAACTTTAAATTATAGAATTATTGAGTATTAAATTAAAGTAATTACTTTAGATTACATTTTGCAATAACATTTAGGGGGGAGTCGGGTACCCCCACCCACTGTCAAATTCATGTGAATAGAATATTTTTTCAACTCAATGGGCCATCGGACATTAATTGTTGTATTAAAAAATATTATTTTCAAAGTTTCAAGTATTTATGCAGCTGGTAACATGGCAAACAATAGTTTTGAAAATATGTTGAATACAGTAGTCCTGAAATTAAGAAAAATTGGTTGAATGTTTCAATTAAACTTCATTTTAATACTAAAAAAATAATTTTTCTATACATACAGCATTAAAGTATGTAGTCTTAAGTTTAATTTGCACAAGGAAAGAAGTTTATATGTGGAAAATTGTTCGAGTAATTACAAATTTACAAAAAAAATTGGATTTCGGGTAGCCCCGCTCACATGAATATCGGGTATCCCCGCCCAATTTTATTTCGTCGATAAATGTACGGTTGCAAAGATTATTATTTTATTTCTTCAAATTCAAATGTTATATGCATTTTTAACAAGAAATATTGTTGTTGTTAAATGATTGTTATTAAATGATAGAATTCACTAAAAGTATATAAATTTGCAATAAATAGAATAATTTTGTGATAAAAATGATAAATGAGGTTTATCTATTGTCAATACATTGGTCATTTTCATTTACACCTGAAAAATCAGTCAAAAATCATAATTTTTGTAACTGGGTGGGGCTACCCGACACATTTTGAAAAGAGCTGAAAAACATATTTTTTTAAGTTTCGATTTTTTTAAGTTAAACTATTCGCTTTGTGGTTTATTCTTTTTGCATTATTTAATTAGATGATAAAACAATAGAAACATACAAAATATTAATTATTACTCAATATTATACAGAAATATAAGCAATACTCCTTAAGTGGGTGGGGCTAACCGACTCTCTCCTACAGTATTTTTCTTTTTAAAAAATTATAATATTACATCTTAACTTTCTTATTCTAAATGACCTTGTTATGACTTCTTTAACAAATATTAGAAAAAAAAACATAGATACTAATTTTAATAATAAATAAAATGGCTTGCAAAATTAGAGTTGTGAAAAATTGTTTGCAATTTGATAACCAGTTTTACATGTTGTTTAGTAAGTAGATTTCAAATATGGCATTCACGAGTTTCAGTTAAATAAGAATTTTTTTAAAAACTACGATTGAATATCTGGATAAAAATTATTATTGTACATATTTTGGAAAACGAGTGAAACTTAATTATTGCTAAATAGAGAATTGAAGCATTGTGTCTGATGTATTGTTTCTGATTTATATTTCTATGTTTAAATTTCGCTGAAATTAAGTAGAGGGGATTGACTTAAATTTTTTTTTAGGTTTTAAGTATAAAAATTATAGTTTTATATTCTTACCTATTTAAACCATTGATGTTGCTATCTAGACTAATAGAGGTATTCTTTTTATTAATACTGTGGGCTCAAGTAATAAATGAGTGCTGTCATTTGTTAAGTAAAATCTCTGACCAATCTTATATCAGTGACAGTGGGGTTTTTCTTGATGCTCACCATAGGGCATTGCCGATTTGTGGTAGAGGTTCTTGTCTCATCAGGTGTCCTGTGTTTTTAGTTCTTCATGCAGGTTACCGTTCTGCATCCAAGGAAGGATAGCTAAGGTATCGGAAAAATGGAGAGCCAGTGTTCGATTCAGAATGTTATAACGTGGACTTATACCTAATGGATGATGGTTTGGTCTCAAGTATTTGGATAAGGACGTGCTTACAACCGGAATTAACTTAAAGGGGGTATCTCAGGAAAAATTATGTTCTAGCCAAATGCGTTTCTTAAATTTATATCGATAACTGTGGTATTTTTACATTTTATTTTTCACGGTTTCTGTATTGTTGTATTGTGGATGCCAATAAATGCCCACTGTTTTGTTTTGTAGAGTTAGTCGTTTTTAAGTCATATCTTTAAGTTTAAATGAGTTATTGCAGATATTTGTATGAAATGTTATTATCTCTGAATCTTTATCTGAAATTTATTGGTATGAATGATTTGGATATGCATAAGTTAATAATATAATTTTGCGTTAAATGAAATGATAAAAGTTATCCAGCCTAAAAACCTATGGTTTTAGACAGAACGAAATATTATCCTATGATCCCCTTTTCAATAGAAAATTACTATACTAAGTGATAGTTACGGAAATCAAAAATTTCCATTTGTGAAAAAAATGGTGCATAATAGAATTGGTTCACTATTTTCCGTGAAACTAGCAAAAGTTTATTGGAATTAGTAGTTAGTACAAAAAAATTTTTGGTCAAATACTAAACAAATTTTTGGTCAAATACTAAACAAATTTTTGGTCGTCGAGCTGTTTTTTCATTTAAAAATATTTTATTTTCATTTAATATTTCTGATTTTATTTGTACTTTATTGAATTTGTTTTTATCTTATGCTGCATGTTTATACTCTGTTTTTTTTAAAAATCTATACGTTAATTATTGGTTTTAGTTAAGGAACATCGAACTAATTTTCAGTTCTTTTTGGAATCCTGCGTGGTATTTTTTTTAATTGCATTGGGGTAATAGAATTCGTAGATGAAAAGTAAAATATATTACAGAATTTTAATTTAAAAACAGCAATCATTAAAGCTAATTAAAAATTATATTTCTTTCAAAATGAAAAAAAAAATAAAAATAAAAATAAAATGGCCTGCAGAGAAAATATAGCTTTCATAAAACTAGAATATTCACATAATTATTACTAAGGCGCAATTCATAAGAGTTTCAAATGGATAATTAAGTCCAAATTAATTTTCGAAATATTTCACGTCTTTCAGAAAAAAAGCTTAGTTTCACACTCCAATTAATATTTTAAAAAAATGCTTTGAGAATGCTTAAGCTTTTTGAAAAATGCTTCTCTGTTTCCGTCTCCGAGATACATAATATTTATAAACCTTACGCTTGCTTGCGCTTCAGAGGGAAGATGCTGTTGCTTTTGAAAAGAGTAATTTTAAGGAAGATAGATCATCCAGTGATTAATTTTCTGAGAGTAAAGACGTCGGGAAAGTGACAAAATAGTGTGAGAGTTTCGGGACAGGCCTAGTTAATCAAACAATATGTGTAAAAATTGTTTACGCCACATTAAATTCATATCTGTAGTCCGACTCGTAAAATTCCATGAAATACTAAACAGTCGAAATTTAATTCTCACACATTAATGTATGTATATAAATATGAAGTTTCACAGGACGCAATTTAATTTATTAATTACTTTAGTCAAAGCATTATTTTCTGTCCCAAACGAAGGTGAAATTATTATTTAAAGGTTTATTTATTTAAGGGTCGGATATTCTTCGTGAATTAATTATTTTGTTGTTTTCAATTCGAAAGTTAAATATTTCTTTCAACTATTTAACTTTCCCACATTTAGTCCTATCTTCATTCTTGAGGAAAAAGCAAATTAATATAATAGCGGAATGACGTTAGATATTTGTTAGTCATCTCTTCTTCAACTGTCGGAGGGATTGCAACATAAAATCGAGAAATAATGGCCGATTTTATCAAGAATAGTTAAGGCCTTAGAAAACTTAAAAATTGTTTAAAAAATGTAAGAAAACAAGTTTTATTTTAACGTAAACTCGACTTCAAACTTAATATTTTGAAATAATTGAATCTGGTTACAAAAGATTTGGTTTCTTAATTTCAAGATGCAACATACTAAAAATAATTTCATGAAAGTAATTTGTAATTTAAATAATGGTAATATAATTAAATTATTAGCAACATTTCTTTACCTTTACTGTTTTGAAACCATTTACATGCATCGAATTAATACACAGATATAATAAAAATCCGTAAATACTAAACTATACAGTTTCGAAACTGTTTGCAATTAGCATAGTTTTTAACCATGGAAAAATAAAAATAAAACGGATAATGAGGTCCTGTGGATGCTGCGCATCTGATAGTTCTGTGTTTTAATAATCCAGGGTCACAGATTAGAGTGCAGGACACTAGAAACTTTTCACTTAGGAATGGAAGAAATATTGCGGTATCACCTCTGTTCAGCCAGGCATGCGATCGATAAGCCCTCGCAGCTACAGTACGTACCAACACAGTTGCACAAAACAAAATGTCTTGATAGGGTGGGCCTATTTAGCGTAGGCAGAATTCTGGTTGTGAGCGGTATTAGGTAAAAACAACCAATGTACGTTGCTTTTCACACTTAACAGCTAGAAAATCATCGTTTTTAAGGTTATTGGATTAATTTGGTTGAATGTGGTAAGATAACAATTAAATAATTGCTATTGAACCATTTTTAACAAGAAATTTTCAACAATGTAGGCATACCCAATATTTATGGTTGGTGAAAATATAATTTAATATTTGTATATTATTCCTCTTTTTACAGTCTATATAAATATATATATATA
>NC_092211.1:46186985-46205415 GCF_043381705.1 Parasteatoda tepidariorum | reverse complement strand
GTTCATATATATATTATCCATTACAATCCTCAATAATTGATTAATTAATTTATTATTAATGAAATAGTGATAAAATTAATTGCAAAATTTTCAACGCTTAAGATTAATCTTTAAAGAATAAATATTTATTATCTTTTCATTCCCAATCTAATTAAAACTTAAGTCGATAAGTTTCTAATCAACCATTATATTAGAAATTTCTACCACGTGAGAGGAATTCTGCATGGATGATTGCATTGGCGAGATCGTTTTTCCGATAATTTATCGCAGAAAATTACGCACATCTTTTCAGAATTTAATCCCAATGTCTTTCCTACATCATAAGTGATCTTTACTTCAGATAAGAAATTCTGTGGCATATGTTGCACATGTTGATTGATGCTACACTGGATGTGAATAAATAAAATTATATAATGAGTACAAAATAATAAACTGTTGGAATTCATGCATAAATATTATACTATTCAAATGCTCAGAGTCTGTTTGCTGTAAAATTACTTAAACTTTATAGCAGTAGCCAGAAAATATAATTAAAACATTTAAGGCAGAAAGAAAGTATTACTAAAATTTAAAATTTATGCGCTTTTACTGTAGTTTTAAAATTTGTATGTACTTTTTAAAAATATCCATATTAAAAAAAATCCATATTTAAAAAATAAAAAAAAAGAGACAAATGAACAACCAATGCTTAATCGATAAAAATTGATTGAGATTTTTGCTCATTGAACTGAAACTATAGTATGTCCATTTGTGTACTTTCATTTGTTTCAACTTTATTCACGTTGTTTGTTTACTTTAACCGTTTCCCTGCAGATTATTTTTACTTTGCTTTATGATGTTCAAAATTTAGAGCAAAAATTACGTGTGTCCTATGGAAACACATATACTTATAAGTATTAAAATCCTATTTTTTTATGACTTAGTGCTATCATTTTGCATTCCAAAGTCAATTACATAAGAATAAAAAGGAACTCTATTGCTTAAATAATACGCAACAAAAGTAACTTCATAACAATTTTTATGTTCTTCTCTGGCAGTTAACAAGAGCAGTAACTCGGAACTAAAGTAATAAGTAAAATTTTCCATCTTTGTTAAGTTCAAAGCGAGTCTTAATTTTATTTTTGTCGTAGCCCGACGAGTAACAGCAACTTAAGCGAATCTCAACTTCTACAAAGTAAAAATTGTACAATTTTCCAGATGAATGCTTCGGCTCCATGCTTGGATGATTTCTAAAAAGGATTAACTGAGGTCTGTACTTTTCCACTTTCATCAAATGGGAAAAAATGGTTAAATGTAGTTAATTTTCTATCGTTTCACAAAAGAGCTTGAATAATTTGAAGATGATAAAATCAAATAAATTTTTTTACAATTTGGAGATGTTCATTTTTTCTTAATTTAATTACTCTGAAAAGGGGGGTATAAAGTTTATCATGAGACTGTATTGCATATTTTTCGTTTTCTTCTAATTCTAAAATAGTGAAAATGTGAGTTGAAAATAGCTATGAAAGATAAATTCATAACATTTCGAGGATAGTTAATAATTCTCTATAAAATATACACTGTTGAAATTTTCAATTTAAAATTATGGTAAAATAACTGGCAACTGTCTGTCCATCCTATTAACCGTAAAAATTACGATAAAGACCATTTTTTTCCTTTATGGTTTTGAAAACATTTACGAAAAGTACAGTTATAAAACCATGAATACAAAACTATACAGTTTCTTAACAATTTACGACTAGCATTTTTCATAAAAGTAAAAAACAAATAATTATTTTACTACACATAGGAGCTCGGCACGCCGTAAGGTAATAGGTATTGGAGAGTGCCGGACACTGGAAATTCTTCATGTGGTGAAGTGAATTGAGGAAATATTGCGGTGTCAATACTAGGACTCGAACTAAACAACCATTCACTAAATTTTTATTTAACCATTCTTTCCGAGAAATTTCTAACAGTGTATAATGGGTGATGTATCCTACTCGTTTGCAATTCTCTATAAAAATATTATAATTATGTTAATTAAATGCAGGTTTAGTTCGATGAAATTATTGCATAGTTTGGAAATTATTTATTTTCTGCCATTTTATCTTTCAACATTTATTAAAAATAGTCATTTCCAAAGAACAAAACAATTTAGGACTGTAATGAGAAACGTGATTATTTATTGTTTTCCAGAAACTTGATTACATTATTATTGTAAAACTAACTTTCAATGAAAATTGAATATTTGCACCAGAAAGTTCAAGAACTGAATTACATTGATTAAAGTTTAAGTTAAAAACCATAATAATATGTAGAAGTAACGTTAGTTCGAACAAATCCTTTTCCGCAAAATAGTCTTAAATATTATCCAATATGAACAAACGACATGCTTTTGTAATTCCAAACTTCAGGAATGAAATAAATGGAGCCTTCTTTTTTGTTTCACACCTTTGCACCATACACTTCATACTCGCTGATGCGATTGCTATTCTTTAATTTTACAAGTATCCATGCAGGTTTACATATTAATTAAAACCATGCAATGACAGGATTACAGGTACATGTATTTCACCAAGTATGTAATAAACCATGCATGATTTTCTACTGATACATTTAGTAGTAATCATTCCAACATCCTAGTATTGCTATTAAATCGTATCATTCAACTATCCTAGTATTCCGAATAAATAAAATACCTTTATTTATTCAGAATATTACGGCAAGACATTCGTAGACTTCTTTTTAAGATATTTTAAAATATATTTTACATTTATACTAGATTACAACGAAATAAAATATAAGTATAAGGTATTAAGAAGTATATACATTAATATTGAATAAACAATTTCGAGATAATTAAGAGCTTCCAACTATACAAAGGGTTTTGAAATAAAATACAACTTAGAAACTCATTAAAAATGTTATATCCTTAGAGTAAGAGTTAAAGATATTTGAGCAATAATTTCACCTTCAGTTATTATTAAAAGTTCATAATACAAGAGTTTTCAGATGTTGTTTAATTTAGATTACAAAACACCTAATTTCTCAATTTATACGGATGCAATTCAAAGTTCTAAGTTTTTTTCAGTTTTAACTGAAATATATTATAGATTTTTCTTTTCATTTTTCATCTCATTATAGTTTTGTCATTAATTATCATTAGTTAGTGGTCATTATAGAAAAATTTATACCATTCTATAAAATAAAACTGAAATAAAATTTAACTGATAACTGAAATAAAATTTTTAAATTTTGCTTGGAACAGTGTACTTATGTAAGCTATGTTCATGGAATAATTTTTAATTCATCTAATGTAGTCAATTTTTCTAGCAACAGGCATTATATGCTGCATGAAAATTTTTCAAGGAGTGAGCTAGAGAGCTTTTTAATTTTTTTTGATGTGGAGCAATGTTTTTCAAACAAATCAATTATAGAAAGGAACTTTAACGTATTTTTTTTTTTGAAAAGAAAACTAAGTTTGAAATGTAACAAAATTCCATTCACATTAAAGTTAAATGTAATTTTATTTATATATATATTACCGCCAAAGTATGAAATGCCGGCATTAAAAGTATGAATTGTCTAGGCATTGAATATAGAACCTAGGTATTCCATAGACAAATGCTATTTAGGCAAGCATGAAAAAAATATCCTGATCAGGTTATTATGAAAATGATGTGCATTTCTCAAAAAAAAAAAAAAAAAAATTATTCCGAAAAATTCAAAATGCGTAAAATATTTAAAATGCGTAAAGAAAATGGGAAGTTGTATAAAAAATAATTTATGCCTATTTTATTAAGAGAAAAAAAAAATCATGTAAAAAATAACAAAATAACCTACTTGTTGCAACATCGCAGGATTAAATGACAGTTTGAATTACATTTCATCACTTACGAAACGAATCACCTTGGCATGCCTAAAAATTCATTGTTGCAACATCGCAGGCTTGAGTGACATTTTGAATTACATTTCATTACATTACGAAACGAATGTGACTGGGTGGCGCAGTTGGTTTGTCGTCGGCCTTCTGAGCCCAAGTCTACGGGTTTGATCCCCGGCCCAGACCCCGGATTTACGGGATGCAGAAAATCCTCAGCTGCCACGTCGTATGATTATGCAGCGTGTAAAAAATCCCTAGAGTGCCTTATTGGCTCTTGACATTTCTGGCAAAATTAATTCCTAGTGTACTTTAGCATCCAAATAGAGTCTCGGTGCTGCCATCTAGTGTGGCAGAAACTAGACTCCCAAATTAACATGACCAATGGTATCTCCATTGTGGTTTTCCTGAAAGAGTGGATACCTCTTCTGGAGAACGCACTAGGTCTGCTCATCGGGAAGACTGATTGTGCAGCTCATAGGAAATAAAAAAAACATTACGAAACGAATCGCCAAGGCATACCTAAGCATTCTATCGAATGCCGGATTTCAAACTTTACCGGTAACATGCATATATTTAAACATGATTGAGAAGTTCGTTACTCACAACCTATAAAATACAGTAAGTCTTTTGAAGTATACGTCTTTAAAATATTCCATTAAAATTTTATTTGGTTTGATGTTTAATTTTAATTATTTTCAATTTTAATTATATTCAATTTAAAAACTACGTAAAATCCAGATATTAATTGCATACGCCCCTTAAAAGAAATTCAAATCTTGTTATTCAAGGAAGAGTATTCAATGGTCTAAGATAATGTTTAAAGGTAAAACTCTGCGTTAAACCTTTTTCTTTCTTAAATCTTAAAAGTATAACAGAACTCGTTTTGAAATAATTATATTGAATGAAAAGAAACATAACACAAGTCTAATATATTTTTCACAAATTTCAATTATTACTTTTCTTATAGGAAAATGGTCCATAATATATATGATCACAAAATTTATCGAAGGTACAAGAATATTTCCGTCTTAAACTTCAGAAAATCATCATGAATTACGTACTAAAATTTGTATTTATTTAAAAACACAAGAACTCAATAATATGGTACATGCCTTGTTGTAATTAATTTAATATTTATATATTTTTGTGTATTTTATGAACATTATCAAATCTTTGTCAAATTATTATATTATTAGAGTGAAAAATTGTATATGAATACCTTTTAAAATATGAATGCATTTTTAGATTATTCAGAAGGATATTTGACTGCTCCTATTTTTTGAAATTCCAATATTAAAAATGACAACTATTGCATAGATATTAAACGTACCTCAAAGATTATATATTGTTTTAATTAATTTGTTAACAACTGATAAGAAAGAGTAGATATAGATTATTTTCTGATATATATTAATTAAATATAAAACGAAATGAAATAGCCCAAATATTTTCACGTCATATTAAGTTTTATATTGTTCAAAATTTTATCGTGATTGATTTTTAATTAAATAAAGAAATATTTATGTTTATTTTGTAAGAAGCTATGTTATCTAAAAATAATTATCATATTAAAATAGACAATAACTATATATGTATATTTATTGACTATATTTATTGTCGATAAATACAGTTATATTTATCGACTGTTACATAGTAATTTTTTGTTACCCTAAACCTTAAGTATTTATTTCTTTTTACTCATCATTAGCCTGTAACGTCTCACATTGTAAGGCTTCCATTCCTTTTAGGTAATGTTCCGATTTCTTTTACCTGGCATTATCTATGAGGAAAAGGAACATTTACCGTCCAAATCAAAGAGACATTTGATATCTACTTTCTGTAATGTCAAATAATCTCTGTGGCTGATAAATTAATTTTTTTCTTATCCTTTGGGATTCATTGCGTCAGATCGTAAAGAATATCGTATTAATAATAACAATTGTTTTATTTTCTTTTTAAATTTCAGTTTGAACTTTATACAGTAGTTACTTTTATTTAAATTATTAGTATTAGACTAAGCACGTAACATACAGGATTTAAATAGCTGACAAATAAAATGTAACACACATGATGAAAGAAGAAGAAAGTATTTTCAGTGATTGCAAAAAGAAGTATTAATGACGAAAAATAAGTTAATGTGTGTATTAAAAATATTTTTACTCTTAAAAAATAGATTAAAAAATTTATTTTAAAAATAAAATCATCCAGCTCACTTTATCTATAAAATAAAACCAATAAAGTTTTAATTAAAATGATTCAAAATAGTTATAATAAATGCAAATATGTAATATAAAAAGAATAGTATACGTTAGAAAAGATCAGCATAGATTCACCGAGCAAGAAAAAACAACAAATCAAAACTCGTTTTGAGCTTAGTAATTTGTTAATTAACTTTTAAGTATAGTATGATAGCACAAATTTGACTATAAAAATATGATTTTTGAAATTTTATGTCCGTTTCTATAAAACACGAATATTTTGTGCTCTACATCTGCAACAGAAAGCAGCTAAGCAAGAATGTAATATGTTGAAATTATTGCATTTAAAAGTAATGGAATCACTAAAAATGAATACAAGTGTAGTACAACACCTATAAAATTAAAATATTCATCCGACTTTCAAAAAGGGCAATATACTTCCTCAACTTTGGAATTTTAGAGTCAAAATCTTCCATACCAAAATTTGCTTGTAATAACAAGTAAGATTTACAAGCATTTATCACAGCAAATCAGAAATATTCTCATATGTAATACAAAAATATTTAAAAAAATAACAAAATATATTTTCTCAAGCTTCAGAGATGGATTGTTTAAAAAGGAAACTTGCTTGACCCCCCGGAAAACTCTTATAAAGAAGCTACACAAAAACCTGTATTTGTTCCTGAGACATTAAATATTTTGAATTTCCTCTATTATAAATAAACAATAAAATTTTTTTTTTACTTTATTGCCGAAACTAAGCTATTACAATACAAGCTGATAAGAGATACAGAAATCTTTGAACTATTAAAGATTTCTAATAGCATTTCTCCATTCCCTATTTTGTAATAATCATAGAAAAAATCTTCTTTTGGCAAGTGCTCTGCATTTTTGTTTGAAACATGAATCATCGTAGTTGCCTTATTTTTTTATTATTTCAAAGCGAATTTGCAAACTGAATATTGCCAATTTGAACAACCAGTGATAATAGTTTAATGTGATTAATATAATGTGATAAATGTGATAAATAGTTATACCAGTGATAGGAGTGTAAAATAGAAACCATCTGATTATTTTTACATGCAACAAAAATGAAAAGCCTTTCTCGATGATAATTATATATTTCAAAGCTATAATTAAATTTATAAAATAGTGGTTCTGATAATATAAGGATAGTTTTCAACTATTTTATAAATATAACGTTTTCTCTAAAAATGAATTAGAACTTTGAATTACAAAATTATTTATGATCTGATAAATTTTATGATTAGTCAGATTAAACTAATATGAAGTTAAATCTGATCTGACTAATCATAAAATTCCAATTCCAATTTAGGACAGTTGCAATATTTACCTAACTGAACATTACACCATTTTCTCTAATTGCGAAATTAAATTATTACCAATATTAATAAAGAAGGTTTTTCTAGGATTATCACCAATAATCAACTGATTTTAGAATTTATAAAACAAACTAAAATTAATTCTATTGTAACTTTTGATTTCCAGGATCTTTTCAACAGCATTCCTTTTTCTAAACTAAAATAAGTTCCTTTGAGTTATTACTATGATTTTTAAAATATTCTTTATTTCGATTTTGTTTATTGCGAAATTTTAATGAATTTTTGTCTTTTTAATGGTTTTCTTTGCCGTGGAAAATGTATATTTATTCAAATTGATGGAATACCACAAGGATCTAATTTTTAATCTCTTAGCTAACTTATATTTACACTATTAAGAAAAACAAAATACTCTTAATATTAAATTTGTTCTTAGATTTATTGATGACTACTTGGATTTAGATTACTTTTTCTAATGCATCTAAGATGTTTTTAAAAAAATCTATTTAAATTCTTTTTTTAATCAAATAAATAGAATTAAAAGAATATGTAGTAATGTTCACTTATCTTAAAAGCAAATAGACAAACTCTTTTAAAATTTAGGGAAAGACAATGGATAACCAAATAAAGTAATAAAGTTCTATATAAAATCATTGAGTTATTTGTATGTTATTATTAATAAATTTACAGAAAACTTTTTTGGTAATTTATATTTTTATCATGTCCAAATCCAATTCGTTAAAGTCCGTGGCAAAACATCTGTGCAAAACGGGCGAATCATATTTTTTAAAATAAATGTTAATTTTCTAAAATCATTAAAATTGTATAATTAAATTTCAACCATATAAATCATTAACTTCTTTAAATTAACTAGTAAAATATTATTACCTTACGCACATCATTTTTCGGGCCTATCTTTGTTAACTAGCAAATCAAACGCGCTACAGTACTTCAGTAAGGAGGTCTAAGAGGTTTATTTGCTCATTTTAACTCTATTTCCGCTTCTGTTTTCATATTTCGTAATCTGGCATCTTATTACGGAAACATTTTAAATCATTCTTGAAAGATTTCAGTACATGTAAGTTCATTTGAATTCGCTACTCGCTTTATCGGTTTTGTTTTGTATTTTTTTTCTTTGAATTTTATTTTCTGTTCTTTTGCGTGATATATTTTAAACTTAATTTACTACTATTGTAACATTATATCTTGATTTGCATATATAAATACAATATTAGAAAGCACTCCTTTTCTGGGATATAATCGTGTGAGCTAATCAAGAGAATATATCTCTTGATTTTTCTTTGTTTTCCGGATTTTAAATATACATTTTTTAATTTTTGTTAAATATTTTTAAATATATTTTATCTTAATAATTTCTATCTTAATAACCTTTTTTTTCTTTTTTCTTTATCATTTTCCATATTTTCTCTACATTTTTAACTTGGTTAATGAGTTCTATATACTTGCAGCTTATGCTCAGTAAATAAAACTTATTAATTTTCTTCATTTGCTCTCTTATTTTATGATTTTTGTTTTTAGTGCATATACATGCGAAAATGTTTTTATTACTAAAAAAAAAGAATTATAATATATATTTAACTTCTAAAATTTTCGTAAATTTATGATCAAATGTGAAAAGTTTAATAAAACTGAATTTTCATTTCAAAACAAATTACGGATTTATATATTTTTTAAAATATAAGAGCAATGTTTTTCATTTCACATGTTCCTCAAAATATTTATCGTAAATAAAGCGGTTTAAATCTAAATTGTGATAAATGTTGCAGAGGAATGACTCAATATTTTACATCCTCAGTTTTGTCCACTTCACTTCGTTTCTCCTAATGCGATAACAACTAGCTGAAATTCTTTGAAAATAAATTGAAACATAATTCAAAAGTCTGAAAGCACCACAATCCTTAGGGTGTTTCCTTAAAGGATATTTCTTTCAAACCGCTCTCAACTTATAAATCTGTTTTTGCACTTGCTATATTTTTTAGTTACTTGAAAGAGTAGTTTTCCGTGTATAAATGAATGTTTCGAAAGCACCTTAAAAATAAACTTTAAATCTTTGTTAGATGCCTTTTAAGAATATTTCTTCAAGCACCAGTTTTCTTCTCCTGTTTGAAAGTTAGTATGTCACAGTTTAGTTCCCAAAAAACCTGAACCTTTGTTACATCCTGAATCAAGTGAAGTTTTAAGCGCTAGTACTTCAGTTAGATAATGTCTTATGATTTTAAAAAGTTGCCTAAAAATCTATGTTAAATCAAATCAATTGTGAAATTTTCTATATAATAATCTACTTTTGACAAAATACATAAATAATTTTTACTGTTTAATATTACTACTATTATTGATATTATTATTGTGAAGAGTAACAATGATTTAGATCAAACACTTATTGACATCGTGTGAAAAAAAAATTACATTTGTTAAATTGTATTTCAGTTAGAAAAAGGATTCTAAAGTCAAAAATTTAAAATAATTTGAATGTCAAGAATGTCTGATGAGAATTGTAAAAACAATACTATATTCAAAACAGTATAAATTTTTTTTCGTTAATTTTAAAAACTACATTCGCTTAAAAAGAACAAACAAATTGGAAATGCCGACATGCTTCAATTACATTAAAATAGGAAAATATTCGTAAGACACAACAATAAATTTCACACTGTTGTATTATGCTCTTTAGCATCAAATTATTGTTAGGTAATTAGCTAAAAAATCTAAAATATATATAGATAGAAGATCAAAATCTAATACGATATTATTAAAATTTAGACATAGTTTAAGACAATAGTTTATTGTCAAATTCAGACTTAAATTTAAAATGAAATTTTAAAGGGTTTTTTTTAATTTATTTCATTTAGATTCCTAAAATTTGCACTGTAAATTTTCCGTAAAACATCAACTTTAATACAATTTAATTTGAACTTTATTTTAAATAAAATTAATAAAACATGTTTACAAATATCTTAAGCTGATTGATTAAACAATTTATACATTGTACAAAGATACATGCGTTAAACGTTAAAAATAACTAAAATGTTATGTCAAACATTAAAAAAATTATATTTTTTTAGATGCTTATTCGAAATATTGATAAATAAAACTTCACATGAAAAATAAGAGAAGTACAATAACTCTTACGTTAATATCTTGATTAAAAAGATTTAGCTAGATTTAGTAAAGAAAAAAATTAAATTTTGCAGGTTTTAAATTCTTATTATTATTCAGTGAATGTTAAAAAAGTTCATTTTGCTTATTATTTAAAATAATAAGAAATAAAGGTTTGTTTTTTATATGAAAAAAAGTAAAATAAGCTTGAAAAACAATATTTTGATAAAAACAGATTTAACTATATTTTGATGGAATTTGCATGCTATATTATGTGCTTAGACGCATTTGGAATACCTTTGTCCAAATTCTTTCAAGGCATCAATAAATTTCATATTATACTAATTAAATTTATTACGAGGTCAAAGGAAATTGGTCTCCTCATTGAATATGTGGTTTTAAAAGAATACAAGAATTAAAATCACTTAAGCATATGGAATTTTTTTTTCAAAAATAGGCATTTTAAAACTTAATTAGAACTTTGAAAGCATAAGCATTTTTTTTACTGATAATGTGTTGAACTTGCTAACCAGTCTTAAAACACACAGATTCTTTGAAAATAATTTTTACGTGTATAACACTAGGACTAGGTATATATCACTAGGAATTTTTCATAAAAACATTTAAATATCTAATTAGCGCAGTTATTGATTTGTAGAAATTTTTAAGGAGTTCACAAAACGTGTTAATGTCCTAAATTGACCAGTATAAGTGAACGTAGTATAAAGATCCCATAAATTTTGAATTCGCTAAAAATTGTGTCAAATAATTAAAGTTCGTTTTTGCTGCCCTAAAAAATAAAAACAGACCAAACATGCAAACCCAGTAGAGGAACCAAAAACACATCTCCAAGTAAAAAAATGCACTAACAAAAAATTTTAAGATTCTTTTTAGAAGTAAGAGGTTTAAAAATATTATTCTATATACTGCTTCAAACAAGCATCACCAGTTCTGTGTCATAACCAAATTTTATTTTAAAAATAAAATTTATTTCCATATCTAGTGTGTATTTTAAGTATTTTTATTTTTTTAAGACACCATAAATTTTTTTAGATGCTATGGTAGGTTGGAAAGTCTCACCTCTAACTGTCAGCTGTGTTTCAGATCTAACTTCTCCAGCGTCACATTTGGCGACACAGACATATAATCCTCCATCTTGGGGGGTAACGCGGCGTAGGATAAGAGAACCGTTTATCAAGTGATGCTTTTCATCGGAGGAGGAGATGTCAAGAGTTTGACCGCCCGTCTTCCGACTCCATCTGGGAATAGAAACGGATTTTTAGGAAATATAGGAGGAATAAATGTAATGAAAATGCATCAAAGTTGGCAGCTGTAAGAAATACATTTTTGAGAAAACTTCCACTCCTCAGGTTATGCATATATTCCAAATAGATTCTGCAATTTTCTCATAAGTTCGTTCTTGAAATATTGAGAAGCATACATCCATATATATATATATATATATATACTGTCTATATTATATCTATAATAATGTATNAATAAATACAAGAAAACACGAAGAAAGTTAAGAAAAACAATAAGTTTCATTTATTGCGCTTAAGCTGCAAGTAAACAGAACTCATTAGATAAGTTCAAAATGAAGAATAAAACAAAGAAAAATTATAGACATATGGAAAAAAAGGGGGGGGGATAATAATGAAAAAAAAAATAACTGGGGAAAAAAAAAGAATTAAATTTTTTTAAAAAATCCGGAAAATAAAAGATATAATATTTTCATCAGCCCACACGATTATATCAGCAAAGCACTCTTTCATTAATAGGCTTTTTTGCATGCTGTTCTGATCGCCATGAAATCCAGTTCGCATAAAAAAAAACAAGCTCTGAAATTTTTTAAATTGCTTATTAATTTAATTACCACCCAAAAGGAAAAAAAATTAAACACCTGTAGACAAGTTCCTTCATAATTTTTTTTTTAAATTTAGAAGAAATATTTTAACAGAATAGTTATTTGCTTTAATTACATAAAAATTGCTATTTTCCTTATTTTGAAACCATTCTTACTTGCTTGATCTGTACTTATGGGTATTTTTACAAGAATTTTCTTTTCGAAACGGTGTTTTTCTGCTTAATTTTATTTTACAATACTCATTATAAAATAATTTAAACTTCATTATGCACCAAAGAGCCATTACATTATGACCACCCTGCTAATAACATGTAGGACCACCTTTAGCCCTCAAAACTGCTAGCACTCGCCGTGGCATTGATTCCACAAGATGCTGATAGGTAGTGTGAGGTATCTGGTACCAAGCGCTCACCAACTGGTCCTGCAAAATTCCCTCACATTGCGAGGGGATAGCGTGGCAGCACGAATTTGGTTTTCCAAGTTGAACCACAAATGCTCTATTGGATTAAGGTCAGGTGAATTTGGGAGCCAAGACATGACTTGAAAGTCACTGGAATGTTCCTCGAACCAATCCATGACTATTCGACCTTCATGGCTTGGTACATAATCCAGTTGGTAAACACCATTCCCCGCATGAGAAACTGTTGCCATGAATGGGTGAACCTGATCTGCAACTATGTTCAAGTAGCTTACAGACGTCAGGGATTGTTCTATGAGGATTATGGGTCCTAATGTGCCCTATGAAAACATTGTTCCTGGGCGGGAAACCATGAAAACCTGTTCAAGTCCATTCTCATAGATGGAGGGTGGTCATAATGTAATGGCTCTTCGGTGTATATAATTACACATTATTTTTAACAGAAATACATTGTAACATTAATAATTAATTACAAATCAGGTACGTTACTGATTAATAAACTTATCTTTTCTCATGTAGATTCCCAATTTATAGTGAAGCTTTGTATTAACTATTTTTTAAAATTATTATTAATTGCTGTGTTTGCTTTAGATTATACTTTCAAGTGCTTTAATCATTAATCAGATTTAAATACAGTAATTTCAATTATTATTTACGTTAATTTATCTTTTATGTTTAAATTTAAAAGAAAAACTAGTGCAGTTAAATATATTATTAAAGCACATATTGACTTCAGTATTTGGTTTCAGAATTTATTTCCCGAAAAATTATTGAAAAAAACTAAGAGCTTTTTCTTTTGTAGCACAAAAAATGAATGTTTTGTCAAATATATGCTTTTGAAAAACTTAATAAAATATTTATCTGCTTATTATTTAATTTTTAAATAGTTTTGCCTAGACAAGCATAAGAGTCCTTAAACACAAAAACAAAATTACAAAAAAATGCATAATTTAAATGTCGATTTTTACATATAAAATTCAAATATTTTATTAATATTGTTTCTGGACAATATATTTTAATTGTGTTTCCTCTGAAAATTATAAGTTCTGCTCTCACGAAACCCTACACTGTAAAAGAAGGTTTTCTTAAAATTGCGCAAGCACGCGTCAGAAAATCTCCGAAAAAATATAGTTGAATTATTTATTATAGAGAATATTGGGTGCTCACATATGGCCATAATTAAATAGTTTCAAAAATGCCAAATCATATCCATATGAGGCTATGTTCAAACTTTATTAGCCTTTAACGATTAAATACTCGAAAGGTATAGATAGCAATTTACTGCATTAGATAAAGGTTTACTGCACTTCTTTCATTAAAAAATTATTTCACGACTAAAGAACGTTTTCAAAACGGTAATCAACACTTTCCTTCTTTGAAGCCCTATTTTAAGTTTGAGCCCGTCACTATACTTAAAAATGAGGACATAGGGTTTCAAATTCAACTATATATGTTTCGGAGCAATTTTAACATACTTTTGATTAATTTTGAGAAACGAGAAACTCTTTTTCAAAGTGCATTATTACCAATTTTTTCCTTGCTCCAAAATGTATTGTTACATTGAAATTAAAATTAATTTAATTTAACGATTCCAAAATTATTTATTATATTAACAGAGATCCCCCATTAACGATAGGTTTAGTTCATGATTCTATTGGAATAGAATTTTAACCCTTTTATTTTATTTCTTTTTTATCGTATTTCCATTTAATTTTTTTTAATTTTTCATTAAATTTTTCGTTATTGTAAAATCTAGTTAAAATTGTTTGACAAATTGATTATTGATTGATAGTGCGAAAAAATATTTATAGTATTATTTTACAATTTTGTACTCATTATTTTAATTACACGTGGACTCACAATTTTAAACAGAGCTATTAGTAAAAAGTTAATACAACTTACTCAACTTCTCAATAGTTATGAAATCGGAATAAGGTGAATAAATAACTTATCTAAATTCATTTTGAAATGCAGAATAATAAGATAAAATTGTAAGTGTTATTTATAATAAGGAAAATCTACATTTTGACACAACTAATTTCGAACCATAATCAAAGTTAAAAATATTATAGAAAACCAAAGAGGGATCATAAGAAACATTACGGTTAAATTAAAGATAACTGGTTAAAAATAAATAATTAAGAATAAATAAATATTTTATACTCTTAAATTAGGATTAAAAATATTTTTCAAAAGATTTAGAAGATGATAATAAAAATACTCTGAATCATACTGTACGATATTACCTCAATAAGACTTTGAATATTGGTTTTTAAGCTTATTTTTCCACAGTATACAGTTTATTGCGCAATTATTTTCCACACTAGACTTATTTTCTAACAATGATTTGGGGTGAACATTTTCTTTTTGTCCAGGAAAACCGCTAAATGTAATACCCAAAGTCTTTGTACGCTACCCTTCCTAAACTTTAAGTTTTGTATCTTAGAACAGTTATGATTGGCGATAAATTCGCTATCTCAAAATATAGCTTTTTTATTTTAATGATTATTTGTTTTACATAATACACTCTGAAGAAATCTCAAAAAAGCCCTTATTCCCATCTTTTTGTTTTAAAAAAAATAGGATTGTTTTTTACTTTGTTTTATTTATTTAGTAATTTTTATTTTTATTCTGACTGTGGAACAATTTTTTGGAGAACGTGTTAACTGGCGGATTTATTTCCAAAATATAAAATAATAAACCGTCTGCTATATATCACATAAATTCTTGTATCGTCTCTTATTTATGAAACTTACTTTTTTCTAGGTTTGTGTTTTCACTTAGTACAGTCAGATAATTGTTCATGCATTTCCCTGAAAGAATTCGGATGCTTTTAGACTTTACTACTAGGAGTTCTTAAAAGGTAGCTTTTCCCTGACTAAATGATGACTTTTTAAGGGAAAGTTCCATCAAAATAATACAATAAGCCATGCAAAGCAATAACAATGAAAGTAACTAATAAATGTTATTCATACGTGACAGATTATTTCTTTCTTTAATAAAGCAATTAACATAGTTATAGTGACAATTTGTTTGGAGCAAGCAATGTACGTATTAGTGTGTTTTGACATTATCTAAAATAGGAAATAACTTTGTTTTCAGAGTTTAAGTAATTTGCCTTGTTTTATCAGATAGCAAGAAAAAAACTGAAAATTATATGTTTAAATAATTTATAGGTTGATTAAAACATTAAACTGTAAAAGACATCAGAACTTATATCAATAAGTACATATTAAAGGCAAATAAACTAATCTTCAAAGGTGTTAGTAAAATATGAGGTGATTTTTAATTAGCATTTCGGATTTACTTTTGTTGATGAGCTGGTCATAAACCACAAAGATCTCTTCATATGTAACGTAACTAAAATATTTTTAGGTTTTATATAGTAATCGAACTAACATCTACGACCCATTGTAGCTATGAAATTTTATTAATAGTTCGCAAGTTAAATCTACATTGTTTTATCCCTTGCATGTAGATTAGTTTGCATTTTTAATTATCGTTTGTTATTTTACTAGCGGTTTTCTGTAGTTTTTTTTAAAGTCAATAAGAGTATATTACAATGCTTTCCGACTTTGCTGTTTAAATAAAGTAATTACATAATACAGTTACAGATAGCATAGTACACAAGCATTTGTCAGAAAACGATTACACACAGATGGCATGTTTCAGGGAAATAGAAAATGAACATAAAGCTTCGAGTAAGTCAAGTAAATGATAATATACGACATCTCCCATTTCTGTTTCCTAACATGGTAAAGTCATTACATTTGCGAACTTAATATGGTTGTCATTTGTCTGGGAAATCTCCTGCGCGATCAACTAGAGGGCTTGTGTTCATTTTCTTTTCCTTGTTGAGTTATTTGGTTCATTCCGGTGGCAAATAACATTTGGAACAAGAGATTGCTCTTAAGGTCAGTTTGTATGCGATAACTTTGCGTTTCGATGGAATTTTTTAGGATATGAGCCTTTATAAAAGTGAAAGAAAGACACTTTAGAATGTTTTTTTTCTCTCGTTTATTCCCTCTTTGTTTACTTAAAGCGGATAACGGATATTTCTGACTATATATTTTTGACAGAATTTAGTCAAAAGCCTGTAGAAGTTTTTTACTGTACAGTATGCTGCTAGAATTTAATAGTGTTTCTATTTACAATTCTTATTTCTTTTTGTTGTTTTGCAACATTCGATTCTGACACATTTTGCAGCTTAACCCACTGACGGTTCTGCACGTAAAAAATCGTATTTTAACCTGCAGTCTTCTCCGCACATCAAAACCAGTTTTCTCACGTTATTAGATAGAAAAGTGGTGTATTGGGGAAAAACATTTTCCTAATTTTGCCCATTTGATAAACCACTTCTGATAACGTAAAATGTTTCAATGTAATTTCAGCCAACATACTAATGCTTACAAAGCGATCACTACTTTGTTTTCATCAATCAAATCAAATTTATTTAAATCAAATATCAAAAAAATAACTGTCATTGGCTTGATTTTATCAAAATCAAAACTCAATCAGAATGATCGCAACAATCAAATGAAAATTTTAATCAAACGACTCTGTAATCTTTTAGTATTTTAATTGCACAGTGTAAAACTTTTCTTTTTAGATTGAAGTTGCAGCTATGAAGACAAGTCAGGCTTACCCCAGCTTTGATAAAATCATGAATAACATTTCAACAGATATGTTATGTATAGTAACAGAAATGTTTATCTATAAATTATTACTTTTTTAAGAAAAAGTTAAAAGTTTCTTGCATGCAATAAATAAAGAGGTCATATGTTTAAATCTTTCTTTTTCTTAAATAGAAAAAAAACTAACGTATTTTTGGGATTATTTTTGTGTCATTTTGGCGTTTAATCATCATACAAAACTGTTTGAGAACTATTCATAAAAATAATATATTTAAATTTTGCGTATACCAAAAATGTAACGATTGAAAAGTAAATAGTTTTGATTTTGCAATAAAAATTATTGCATACTGTAAATTCCCTGTATTACTTTGTGTTATTAAGTTAGAAATCAAAAAATCAACAAAATAAAGTTATTTTCCTTTATAGTCTTTAAATTTATGCAGCACAATATGCATATTTTTTAATTCTCAAAAAAATATTACAAATGGAAAATAAAAATAAATGCATTCAAGACTTCATCCTGCTCTATTTTAAAGTTTTTTTGTGATATTTCATTAACAAGATGAAGAGAAATGACTGAAAGAAAGATGCCTTTAAATTTTTGCTGCTCTTGGCTTTTCAATAAGAGTGTTTCCTCTTAACTAAGCAAATACTTTCCCTTGATTGTTCCTTTTTTTAATAAATTATGCACTCACTAGATAATTTTAATACTTAATGCCACTAAACAACTTTAGATATATCCTCTTGCATACAAAAAAATATAAGCAAAAAAGTTAACGTATAATCTACTCAGACTACTGACCTGTAAGCTGGAGCTGGATGTCCCTGGGCGACGCATGGAATAAGAACTAAATCCCCTTGATTGGCTGATACGTGTCGAACAGCATGCGTAATTCGAGGAGGAACATTCGATTGAGGTTCTACAAGAAATAAAATGCATACATTTGAAACTTTAATAATATATATATATATGTTCATGCATTTCCCTGAA
>NC_092211.1:46142279-46186467 GCF_043381705.1 Parasteatoda tepidariorum | reverse complement strand
ACCAGAAATGATAGTGAATATATATATATATATATGACTGATTTATGGATATATATATATATATATATATACTATATTACAATTTGCTTAACTTTTGTTAAGAATTTCGTAATCATAATGATGATTATAACAAATCACGCAGTATAATGAAATTATAAAGGTAGTATATACATATTGATCAGTATCAAATTTATTTTGAAATGGTAAATTATATACAAATTTCCAAAACTGCTTAAATAAGTAATTTCCGGATGTAATATAAGACCCAGGTAAATACACAAAAAATAATGCTGGTAAAATTATGGTAATGTACAGTAATGAAATTAACGGTTAAAAAACATAATTTAAATTAATAAATAAAAAATATACGGTATAGCTATTCATTTGGTAATTTTTCCGCTCATATGGTAACGGTTTAACCTGAGATTCTGGTTTTCAAAATTATAGGTCCTATTACTACGTATTCAATAAAAAATACAAAACTGAAACGTAAATTTGATCAAATAAATGGTTTTTTTGCCATGCTCTAAGGTATCATGATAAACTTAACAAGCTTTACCACATTTCTTCTCATATTGTCTACCAACCTTTTTAGTGTGCCCTTAGAGAAACGTCTTAAATCGTAAAATATTCTAGTAGTTTTGACCCAATTTTTTCTCAGTGTAGAATTAGAAACAAAATCTTTCCTCTAAACAAGCTATTAATTCAGTCTATACAAAAACACATACAAAAAGCCATTTCACTTAAACAATTTAATTTCTAAACAAAAATATTTAGAATTTTATCTTGAAATACTACATGTAAGAAACTGCAATCCAAATAGAATGTCTCTCCTCCCAATTCGTTTAACATAGTTTGACAGTTAAAGACATAACGAAAACGTTATTTAAATTCCTCTGCTATTATTTTATTTTTGGATTATCCTGGAAGAACATTACGGGACCCCCAGCATAATAAAGAAACCTGTAATGTCAGAAAGAAGAAATTGTGATGACTCCCATAATCCGTACCGTCGTAAGAGCGAAAAACATTCCCGGGAAAACCGAAAAATGTATTTGTTGATATCGTTCCAGGACCCGTTACTGTTTTATGACTTCTGCTATTCTGCATAATGCTGATGTGCATTTTTTTTCCCGAAAATGTGAGCAAAATATTTTACATTCTTCGGTTTGTTTAAGAAAAATACATTTTTCAGAAGTTTGTAAAATTTTTGCAAATATCTTGAAATAAACTATTAAGAATTCAATCGGAACCTCGTTCTAATGCAAATAAAGGAATATTGATTGTATTAATATGTTAAATACACTGTTAAAAATTCATTAGAAAAAAAATGGCTAAATAACAATTTATTTAATTTTTATTTAATCGTATTCAAACAAAGCCATCAAATAACCATAAATAGGAGGGTATTCACACTGTGAGAAAAAAGCCTTTATTAACCTTATACATTATTATCATTTATCCTTATCCTGTATTCCATTATATTTATTATTATAACCTTTATCCATTATCATTTATTATTTTGTTTCAGCAACTAAGACCAACTAATAAAATCACCAAGTTTCTTGCAGTTGGGCACATATTATAGTCGAGAGGGCTAGTCTGCCAGAACTGGGATTCGAATCCCTGTATTGACACCATAACATTTCCCCCATTCCCGTCAACTCGTGAAGTTTCCAATGTCCTCCACTCTGCAATACCCATTACGAAACTGAAAGCTTTGTTCCAATGCCCGGTTAAATTCTTTTTACAATTTTTGAAACCATGCTAATAGTAAATGGTTCAAAAAACAATACAATTTTGTACGGTTTGATACCATAAAGGTAAAATATGTTATATACCGTAAACTTTGAGCTTAATTGGATGGACAGACCACTGTCGGTTGTTTTTATCATAATTTCAGATTAAAATTCTAATATCGTATAATTTAAATTTACAACTCACACAAAGTAATTAACTTAATTTTCAAAGAAATATTTAACGTTCATGGTATTGTTTACAACAGTTAAGCTGTTGTGAATCAATCTAAACACAAATTTCGTTTTCATCACTACCTATAATTATTTTCAATTTAATATTTATTCCTTTAGTAATTGAATACTCGCTCTTTGAACGGCATAAAAAGAGTGAATAATAATTAAATTTAGCTAATAACTAAAAAATAGCTAAATAGCCTATAAAGCTAAACTTATATGAATTTTTAATACAGATTACTTTTTGGTCTCTTTAAAGTTATTCGAATTAAGAAAAGCACATTTCTAGAAGTCCAACTTATCACAATAAATATTACAGCTTAGTATTGTTCTTCAGGATACTATTGGTCTCTTACAGCTCATGGCAGTCATAAGTTTCTTCAATAACATAAGTTCCACAGTCATAAGTACCTTTCCTTCCACTGTTAAGAAATGTACAGAGCTTAAAGTACTGGGCTTTCATTGTGACAAGTTGTGTTTCGATCCCAGTGGTGGTCTGAAGCCCATCCAGCTTCATATCAACGGGTACCAGCCTGTCTGGGAAGTAAAGGCGGCCTCTGAGCATGTTGGTCATGAATTTGCGGAGGATTATCCTCCATTACCCCCAGGCCCAGAACAAGCTGTTGTGTTAATAATTTTTATAATTATAATTATATTTTTTCACTGTCTCCAAACGGCATTAAGTAATTTTAGAATACGTAATATGTTGTTTCTGTTTTGAAAAGCCTAGTTCGAATTCGTCTTAATATTCTGTCTGTGCTTTGAACATGTTTCATAAACAGACTAATTTCATTTCAAGAAATGTTTAAATGCGTCCTAAATTAACGATTCTTACTTTATATTTAATCGTAAAAATAACTTAAGGAACTCAAATATGTATCATATCTAACTGTATTTATAAATTTTCGTGTTACCGAATGGCTAAAAAAGGCAGCAACTACTCTACACTAAGTAGTGAAAAATTGTGTATCAAAAACTAAAGTTTTGCATTCGTTTGACAGTAAAGAAACTAACAGCTACTTAAAAAGCTTGTACTCAAATTTAACTTCGGATGATTAAATGTTATATCAACGCATCTATGTTGAAATTTAATTCTATGACATTATAAGTTTCAAGAAGTTATCCCCAAACCTTCAATTATTAGTAGTCAAACTAAACTGGAGAAATTCAATATCACTTGAGCTCTGTTCTGTATGGATAGCAATACAAGTTTAAATCATTTCCTGAACACTACAAGCAAAATTTATCGCTTTATTATCACCAAGGGAAACTTATCATCAAATGGAATCCCGACCATTTTGAAACTAGTTACAAAATTCAAATTTCAATCGCAGTGCTGTGTTACAGTTGTGTTTTAATAAATGTTACAAATAATGATAATTTTTTTTAAAGCAAATTAAAATTTTCCTCCTATTTCAGAAAAAGCAAATTAATAGTCTCAAAACTTAAGGAACGAAAGCTAAAATAAAAATATAAAAAAATATATATATTCAAGCTGATAAAAAATTGCTCTCATTCTCGCATATCAGGGAAAATTAATAAGAAGTTAAAGTAGGTTGCCTAAAACTTTTGAAATTAACACTCTTTAGTTCGTATTTCGAAAGTACAATGTATAAATCTGGTAATGAACTTCTCATCACCAAACATTCCCATGTTTCTAAGTCTAATTTCTTAGAATTTCGAAAACATTGCACACTACTTCGTCCAAAATAGAATTATTTTATAATTTTTAATCCACTTGAAAACCCTAATTTTTAAAAGTTTTTTTTTTTTTTTTTTAGATTTTTATGATTAGTTAGATATTTATTTTAATTTTAAGACGAAATCGAGTTTGGTGTAAAATAATAGAAGATGAAATATTATAAAATTATTATTATATTTGACAGACACTTAAAAATTAAAATATAGTTTTAAAATCTAGTTAGTCAGTCTAAGGCTGCTAATGATGTTAAAAATTTTAGTTTATAGTCAAAACAATAAACATTAATCAACAAGTGACATTCTGATAAGTACAGCAAAAGCACCTCTCTTCACAAAATCATTGAAGTTAAATATCAGATGTTTAGTTAAATATCAAAATATACTTTTCCTTAATTTTTCATTGTCAAGGCAACTGTGATATACTATATGTTTTCTATGATACTATATGTTCTATGATATAATATATGAACTATGTGTTCCGTATAATGAAATTTTGTATGTTTTCTAACGTAAATGATGTGTTCATTTTTCAGGGAAGTAGTTGTGCTTAAAGATTGACTAGAGTAGAGATGTTTCGTCAGCTTATTTAGGCAATTGTCAAGCCTATATACATATGGTTACAATTTAGTTCAGTCGTGTCCATGTCGTTTCACCCAAAGCAGAATTTAGAATTTTTCTTATATTTATAACAGAAATCTTAGTTCTTCTCGTAATGCTATTGAAAGTAAACCACTATCAAAGAATTATTTACTAAACATGAAGTATGAGCGTGATCACTCATCATTATTTCTCTCGTGTTTTGTGTAAACTTCAAAATTTTAGAAAAATATTTGTACACTACGAATCGCGCAACAATAAATCATCATTGTTAAACTACAAATAATAATTAAAGAAAAGGGCTATCGGCTCATTATTTTAAAACTAATAATAATAATAATAGCAAAAATAATAACGAGAATTAAGAAAAGGTCAGGAATTTATACTTTATAGCAGAAACTTTTGATGGCAATTGCTTTGATTTCGACAAATGATATGAAACTCAAAAACTAAAAATGTTTTCGTTTTCTAATTTTATTTAGATACATGTTTATCAACGTATACATTCTGGTTATACAATATGTTTCTTAATCATTGAAAATCCTTAAACTAATATGCGTAAAAATTATTCCGTTAATGTCTCAATTGTAGCTGATAAATACAGCAATAAATATTAGAATTGTATCAAGATTGAAACTTTTTTTGTAAGAAAACAAAAGCATAGTTCTGAAATCAGAGTTTTCAATGCAGTAGATACAGTTTCTTTTTTCTCCTTTTACTTTGTTCTAATCCTTAAGGTATTTCATTATTAAGCGGTAAACTTTTCTCACTTTTCGAATTCCAACAGTTTGGAAGATACAGTTCCGCCTACAACACTCACACTTCCATTCACTCCTGTTCTCTTTCGGCATTCTTTAACTGAAAACTTCTCCCCAGCAAAACGAAGAATGTAACAACTTCCCCAAACACAATTCTAGCTAAGCCGCCGTACTGAAGAGTAAATCATATTTCCGGAAAAGTTTTATTCCTTAACCTGGCAACGGAAGTAGAGCGCCACCTGGTGCAATCAGTATCCCTAATGATGCAGTTCAGCGACTTGGCGCAGTTTTGGATGGAGACTGGCAAGAAGTCATTACCATAAAATTTTCTAGATACTCGCATTCTTGAACAGAAAATTGAAGTTTTTGTTTGCTAGTTTTCAGAAGAAATTTTTCTCTCCAGATATTTTTATTCTTCCTTATCGCTTAAGTATAAACAAGTGATTAGTGGATATTTTCCTCCACAACGATATAGTTTGTAGATGCTCGCGAGCGATAGCGAGATTTTTCATTCCGTATATTTATTTTTTTCGTTTGAACTTTTTCCATTTTATATTGCATACATTTTTTTTCCATATTTCTTATAAAATTTTATTTCCTTTCTTGCGGAGGTGGCGAAAAAATAAATACGAATAAATCTTTTCTACAGAATAATTTTGGAAGTAAATTTAAAAACAAAAGGTTTGAAAACATAAGAAATGACTTAAGGTCTTTCCAAAAAAAGATATAAGTTCAGCAAATATTTGCATAAAATACCTTTTCTTTTTAAAAAGAAAATTTGTCATTAATGGTAATAAAAAAATACTTTTTTTTTCTATAACGGCAGTTGAGTGTTATATATATATATATANTATATATATATATTAAAATTTTGAATGCTTTTCATTTCATAGTAAGTTATTGAATTGTTTAAACTTAATTACTTAAAGCTTTACTACATCACTTCAGTTATAAATTACTCACCTTAGCAATAGATTATTTCATACTCATTCACGGTTCTTCAAGGTTTTACCGACTAATCTAGAGAGCTTATAAAGGCATCCAGATGATAAAAACCTGACAAAAGTGAGGGTAGCAAAGCATACTGTGAAGTTTAAGATTAGGGGTGGGTTCTAAATTTAGGCAGACTATAGGTGGAGGTATTTTGAAGTTTGTCCTACCAAAATGACTGTGGCCAAACTGGAGGATCTCATTGTGCGAGGATTTGTCGGTTGGGCAGAAATCAAAAGCATATGTAAGGGAATTGTATATGCGTCGGTGTAGTCCAGTGGTTCTTAACCTTTTGCGGACCATTACACCCCTCTTGGGGTTGACTGACACATATCGCCCCTTTCTCTTCTTGCTCAAAAACTATTCATTGTTGCTTGCGAACAACCAAACACAGAAAATATAATTAATTTAAATTGTAATGCAAATAAGGAGGCAATTTCATACTGTCATTTTTATTAATTAAAAAAAATGTGCATCTTTTTTTCTTAAAAAGAAATGATATTTAAAACGGAATAATCAAAACAAAAGTACATTTTTTTAAAATTCATATTTCAATGTAATCAAGAAAAAGTTAAAACGTTAACAACTAAAATTTGAGAAAAAAATGAAGAGTGAGAAAGTACATTTTTACCACTTCAATGACTGCCCTGTGCTTGGTGTATTTCAGTTAAAGCTTGGTTGTCAGGTTTTATGTTCGTCAGATTTAAACGCAGGTCTCCTTTGAAGCAAATGTCCAACCTATTTCTTTGCTTTGTGAGCAGATAGACGACAGATCTAAATCCTCTTTCTAAATATGTTGACGGGCACAAGATGAGGAGCGGCTCAGTTTGTTTCCACAATAGTGGATAAGTGTCCATAAGCGTTACCCAAGCTAACTCGCAACCATATTTCTTAAAGACGATTTTAGTCTCACAGTCATACTTCAAATCTAAAAACTCTGTCTGCAAAGAGGAAGTGAGCTTATCAACAATTTCAGAAGAGAAAGGATCGAAAATCCAATCCAGAATTTCTGATTTCATCAAGTCGTTAAATCGCGATTCCATATCAGTTTTTAACTGATCAAGGTGAACAGTAAAAATTAAGATTTTATTTTCGAGAATCTCGATAGCTGCCATTGAACACTTTTTAAGAGTTGGAAATTGCATTACCTCTTTACTACCAATGTTTGAATTGTGGATATCAAACTTGGCGATGAATGAAGATATGATTCCCTTAGCCTTTATAGTGTCCATTTTATTTCCTTGAAGTTTCACGTTGATTTCTTTCATTTTTTTCAAAAATATCCGTGAGATACGCAGTTTCCAACTTGCGTTGCTTCAAACTCTCACTTAAAACAGGATCAGTGGTGTAGAGAAAATCAGTAACCGAGTCAAACTATTCGGAGAAACGGCGCAGACAGTTTCCTTTTGAAAGCCATCTCACAGCTGTATGTAGGAGCAAGCGTTCGAAGTCTTCATCATTTTCATGGCAAAGTTCTCGGAACATAAGGTCATTGAGAGAATTAGCTTTGATTTTATTGATGCCAGAAATAACGAATTGTAAAGTGTCATGCAGGGCACCACTCAATTTTTTTGCAGCCAAATGTTGACGATGAATGACACAATGAATGGCGATGACCTCCGGTACTTCTATTTTAAGGTGTGCCAGGAAGCCAGTATGATAATCAGACATGGCAGGAGCACCATCTGTTGCACAAGCACTTACATTTGTAAGGGGAACTTCTTTTTCCTCAAAATAATCTTTGACCAATTTAAAAATCGACGATCCTTTTGTATCAGTGATCAGAGTTCTTATAAACAACATTTCCCCGTTAATCTCCTTACTCTCATTTATGAATGTCACGTAAGCTAATATAATAGCTTTGTTATCTATCACAGTTGACTCATCAATCTGCAAAGCAAATTTACCTTCTTTCAAAAATTTGATGAGTTTTGATTCAATGTCTGCGGCCATCTCATCAATACTCCTGGAAAGCGTAATATTGCTCAGAGGTACAGAGTGACTTATCTTATTGCTCAATCCCTCACCCTACATGATTTCAACAATTCTTTTAGTAGCAGGTAAAATAAGAGTCTCGCCAATTGTGTGATATTTACCACAGTTAGCAATCAATATAGAAACTTCGTAGGAAGCAAGAAGACCTTTGTCAAGATCGGTTGCTTGGTTTTTAAATAGTTCATTTAAACCACTTTTCATAACCACTTTTCAAATTTAGATTTCAGATCTTGAAAATAACTTAGGGGTTTGCTTACTTTATCACTATGTAATCTCGATAAATGGTCTCTCATTCGCAAGGGTTTCATCGCCTCATTACTAATAAATGTTTTATCACACAAAATGCAATATATTTTTTTAATGGTGGGCACACGGGGGTTGTCCCATTGGCCACAGGAATGCCATAACTACTACTCTTTTCTCGTTTCCCAGTGAGCACCTGTGGCGATGCCACGGCAGTGGAGCAGCGTCGCCACACAACCACAACCCGTTTATAGGCCGGGTCACATTCACACAATCACACTCAAAGGAGAATGGACATAGAATACAGAGAGAGAGAGAGAGAGAGAAAGAAAGAAACATCCATGCCCTGAGCAGGCTTCGAACCCGCGACCAGCGGTTCCGCAGTCAGGCACGCTAACCACTCGGCCACCAGGTCGGTTAAAAGATAATATAGAAACTGCACATTTTGCAATGACGCGATAAAACCGAATTTTAAATATTCGGATGAATACTGACGGCACTTCCTTTTCGAATCCATTGACACTTCAATGCAAATTCATGGAATCCATATCTATAAAAAATAGGTTATCAATTTATGGCTGTGGTAAGAAAATTGTAAAAAATTCAGATCAACATACAGGAAATGTTACGGCACTTAAGTTCTAATATAACGTTTTATCTTTGAATCAATCTAATTTATTAATTATTATCGTAAAGATTGTGATAGAACTTTTTACAGTAATAATGGATTTTTCGGATGGCTTGTATGTTCTGAAACTTTGAACCAGAATAATTTACAAGTTTATTTAGTGATAGAGTCTGTATATCAAGACATGACTCAGATTTATTCACACTTTCTACAAATAAGTATTTTTTATGAGTTTTAAAACAATTAATTGTAAAGAAATTACCTGTAATTATCAGACGACCGCCAGTATTGCTATCTTTAGTCTGTCGAGTCAAAGTATTTCGAACTTGGCATTTGTAAAGAAAGTGGCTATCTGTATAATCCACAGATCTAATATGCAACTCTCCAGTTGGATATACAATGTATCGATCATTCTCTAAAAAAAACATAAATTTCATATTTATTTTGCAAACAAACACTAATATAATTGAATATAAAAATTTAGGCCACTATAATAAAATATTTTTTCCTAGCTTTCGATTATTAAAACAAATTATATATTTCTGAAGACCAGCATAAAAAAAGTAAAAAAAAGATAAAGTTAATACAAATGATTATTGTCTAAATAATTATTATAGAGTAATGATTACAACTCTTCCCTGAATATATGAACATTAGTCAATACATCATTCTTCTAGTCGGGTGCTTAGTGAATTTTTTTGCCAAGAAAAATTTAATATTAAGGAAAATTTTAATTTTATTTGTAATACCAAATCTAGTTTTAAATTCAATGTTCTATTGATTATTTGGTACACTGTAAAAAATGGTTTATCGTTACTACCTACTATTTTTGGTATTGAGGTAAACTAAAGACTTTAAGTACAGAACTGTAGTTATGGTGCAAAAAATTTCATAAAATTGACAAAAATATCAATCGTTTAAAGAATTAGTGCAATTATATTTATAAAAATATGATTTTCTTAAACAAAATGCTTTCGCAATGAAGCAATTAAATTGATTCGAATGCGCAAGAAAATATATGTTGTCAGTAAAAAAAGATTCATAAATAAATAAAACTATAATAATGAAAAAATTATGTCAAAAATATAATTTACTTCAACATGAAAAATGGTGGCAACTATACATCAAAATTTTGTAGTGCAGTTATGAATGTTTTGTGTCAAAACGTAATAATGTTGAACCTAATAAAAATTGGTTTTAGCTATAAAATCGCTGAAGATCACACTCACAGAAGTTTTATTTTGCTGAAGACCTGGTATAAAAAATTATTCTCTTGAATCCTTTGTGTATCTTTAATCTTTTAATAATTATAATCCCTTATAAGATATAAGTTTGAAGATAAATAAATTTTCAAAAAAGATATCATAGTACAATTTTTAAAAAAAAATTTTTTTTACATAAATGAACTGGAGTTTTTTTTAAAATTCTACTTTTAATATTGCAAAACGCTGCCTTATTTACCTCGATTTTTACTAAAAAATTCATTACAACTTCTTTCCATTTTATATTGTCTTCATTCTCATAGATTGAGATTATTCATAATAAAATTTTCGAATAAATAAAACATAAAATTAAACATTCAAAATATTTTAAATTAAACCCACAGTACTGGAACAGAAATAATTAATTAAGTATAAAAATCATTAAGTACTAAAAATCATTCCCTGAAAATAAATAATTTCTAAAAATAAATTCATTTGTAATGTGTAATAGTTTAAAAGCATTTTCTCATGACTGGTACATCATTAGCTGTAATCAACTCATGACTTATATCACGGAATGAAAGAGTATTAAAATCAAACGTAAATATTCTATCAAAGATATTTCGAAGAGATCTATTTATTTTTTTGTCAAGGTTCAATATTTTTTTTTAATCTTCGGATGACCTAACGGAAATAAAGGCAGCCGCTTCCTCTAATATTAAACAGTATTAAAAAATACTTCTTTGTTTTTATTCAGTTACTCGACATGATTACAAATTCCTAAATTAATTTAATCACCTGTAAAAAAGCTGTTTTATGGCTGTTAATTTTATGAGTTTTAAGACATTTTAAATTTTTTCCTAATTTTATATTCTTCCACATCTGAGTCTTTTCGCAGGTATTAATTAAAAATACCTTCAAAAGTATTACCGTTTCCTTGAGTTTAGCTCAGATTATTTGTTTATTTTCTCAAAAAAAATATTAAACTATTTGTGTTATAAATATTTATTAATTTCTAATGAATGATTTCCATGTAAATTCAAAATTTGTAAAAAAAAATTTTTTCAGTTAGTTACTTACTTTAAAGGGAACTACTCTTAATAATTATAAATATTCCTTAGAGTCCCAGTAGATGAAATTATTCTGTTTAAATTAATATGAAACTTTTCTGATACCAGCTAAGGATATTTAGGTATAATTTTTTTTATAAATACTTTAAGTCTCTTCATTATTTTTTAATTTGCATTTCCAAATAAAATATATTTAATTAACTTATTTTACGTTTTCCTATTAAATATTTCACAGATCTAATTAATATTTTAAATTTTCGTCGAACTTTTAATCAAAGCACTCTGAAATATTCTTTTAATAAAGGAATATTATAATGCAACTTTAATGTGTATTAAAATATAATAAGTTTTAAAAAAGAATTTACTTCATTAAGTATAGTCTAATATGCTAATTCTCGCGAGAATATCTTCGTCTATCCGCTTAATAACAATGTATTTTAAACAAAATTAAGAAAAAAGGGACATTTTGCTTACCATTTACTCTTTGAGGTAAAATAACTAAGCCATCATCTCGTTTCCATGAAGTCACTTTAACATAATCCCTCACGTGACTTGGCAAAATACATCGTAAAACTCCAATGTTTCCCCTAATGACAAACTCATCATATACACGAGCTTCAAAATTCTGATACAAGACTAAAAAAAAAAGAAAAGGAAAATGCATTTTTTTCATGCTTTAAAGAGACAATTATTAATTGCAAAAGAAAAACAAAATATGAAGTCAATGGAAAGGAACAACGAGGATATTAAGTGATAATATGACATTGTTACAAGCAAAACCGGATTTATTTTTCCTTTCAGAAAACTTGTTTCATATTAATTATTAATTATTTGCATATCACGATCAAAGCGGAATGTATAATGAAGCTTTGCACTTAATCACTTTTTTAAAAAACTAATTTTTATTTTAATAAGTTCAAAATGATAACCTATCATGTTTTTAATTAATGAAAGAAGTGCGTAAAAAATGTACTTAGATATTATTTTTTTCAGTACTTTTTAATGCATTATTCAACTTTTAAATGTTCCTTCAGCAGTTTTATTTATATGACAAAATCAATTTGAATTTATAAGATAAATGAGAAATAGTCATGCTTATTTTCTACCTCAAAAACGTATTAGAATACTATATGTTTGGTAAAATATATCAAGGTTTAAAGTAATGACTAATAAAGCTGTAGATGGGAACATATTACGGAGATATAGAATATTATACATTGGAAGAGTAATTATCTTCTAAATACTGCAAACTTAAATCAGAATATATTTCAAATTAGGACATTGGTTTAAATTACTTGTACTACACAAAATTGCTTCAATAATTTCATTAAACTATAAAATGAATTCATACGATTATAACTTATATAATAACTTCTATTACCACAAACATTTGAACTTTAAATTAATATAGTAAGTGATTTAAATTAATATAGTATGTAATTGAACATTAATATAATAAGTAATACAATAAACTTGAAATCGGAAATCGTATTAAAAACATGACTCTTTGAAATTAGACGAATTCTCATTTATTTTAAGTTGGTATAAATTAAAAAAAGTACGCTATTTTTTGAATCAATAAATAAATCAAATGAAGAAGGGTATTTTTTATCATTTCGAGTTATCATGTTGTTATCATTATATTAATTTAATATATAAATTATACTATTTATTCAAAAAATATTGATTTCATTCGTTAAAGCTTCAATCTTTAGGTGCATCATCCCTACCATCCATTTTATTTTTACAATGATTATTTAGAGTAATTCAGTTATTTTACGATAAAAGTAAAACCATTTCTTAGAATAGATAGTATGTTGGAAAATATATGTTTATTATTACTTATTCATTATACCAATATACTTTTAATAAAATGCTTTTAAATTTTATAGAATCAATTTATATTCCAAATAAAGAATACTTTGAATTCCTAAGGAAACAGAGAAGGAAATTTTTGACAGATTGCTCATTTAGTTATAATAGTTAATTAGAAAGTTGGAAAATGGGCTAATGCGTTATGAATAATTTTCACTTGTTAATAATTCATTTTCTCTCAATGATTGTAATGACTAGATAAATTTTTGACTGATTTGCCTTCCCTAGCAGCTACTTTCCAGAAATTTTCGAATGCTAACATTATAAAATTATTCTTAGCATGTCATTCTGCTAAAAAATCTTAATCAACAAAAGTTTAAGGCATAAACATTTTTTTAGGTTATTTGATTAAAATTTAAATTGCAACAACAGGGCAATTGTCTTGTCAGGCATCGGGCTTTGCAACATTTGAATTTAGCTGCTATAAAAAAATCTATTCCAAACTACTGGAAAAAGTGACATCATCCGAAAAATCAATTTTTACCATTGTTATACCTTAATATTTAATTAGAGTGATTCAGGGATTCTACGTTAATTATTATAGTAAAATTAGCTATTGTGGTATATGAACTATTTTGTTCCCTAACATGTGTCGGTAAAATGCATTTTACGCTAAAAAGTACCGGCATCTTGAATGCTGGTACTTTTAACCATAAGTTGTGCCAGCATTATACACCAGATTTTGTTTTTGTTGAACTACATTCAAAAAATAAAAATAGATGAAGAAGAAAAAACTCATACAGAAATGTTTTGTTCGATATTATGATGGATTTAGAAATTAAAATATTCAACAAAGTCCTTGAAATAATCGTAATTCTGAACACGTAGTTTCCTCTTCTGCCTTTTTTTTAAATTTGTAACAAAACATGACTTCTATTTGTAACTGTATCTGAATAACCATTACAGTACGAGATAAACGAAAAGTATAATACTGATAAATTGGTAGAAATCATGTCACATATTTCCCTGATGTTCTGCCTAAGTAGCAAAACACAACACTGAAAAGCAGCCGCCAACACAACTAAGAATCTAAAGTTATCTCAATCTTTTCTTTGTTATTTTTCCATATGGATAAACATAAAATAGCAAATAAGGACTTGAAAATGTATGAAAAAATAACGATGTGATTGACTTGAAAATTAATAATTAAAAGAAATCTTTCTAATTAAAACAATTATGTATTTAATGCAAAAACATTTACCATGAAAAAGAAAAGAAGAATTAAAACATAGGTCTATCTGGATTATTTGGGAAACACGATGCATACAAAAAAAAAAAAAAAAACAGAAGATGTGGGAATGATGGATTAAGGTTCAAATTTATTTAAAAAAAACAAAATCGTACGAAGCTTAATTTTTAACAATATCTAATGTTAAATATATGAATTTGTTTTCTCAAAACGCTTCTTCCGAATGGACGAATCAGAAGTTCGTACGATTTTTAGGATTGGAGACCAGATTTCCGAAATTTCAAGATCTTAACACAAACGTTTACTTTACAACGATTCCTGATGTTAAACTAATGAGGATTTTTTTTCTTCAAACCTCTTTTCCGAACGGATGAATTAAATTAATTGTATGGTCGATAGGATCACGGGGGCTAGATTTACCCATACACGCGGTGTTCAAAGTTCAAGATCTTAACGCAAACAGCTCTTTAGTGTGCAATAGAGCCTTTCTCTTTACCCTTAGATTTATCCCTCCTTACTTTAATTTGCACTGAACTAGTATATATCAATTTTGATAGGCCTCACGGCTCTATATGATAACCAAAACTTATTTTCTTAACAAGACGATACAAGTTTCAATTTATAGGATTTTTAATTGCATATTTAAAAGATTTTTTAAACATTGTATTTTAATGTCTTAAAACCTATGTAGCCCTGAGAAATAATAATAGATTTAAATAAGAGAAAAAAATAATGGGTAATAGATAATAATATATTAAATATTGGATTCTATACTAATGTTTTCCACCTACTTCCCACGTTATGAAACTTATACTAAGTTCTATAATAATTAGCTCAACCACTTTTAAAATTTAAATATTGAAATATTGAGTAACACTCTATTAAAATCGGAAAACAAAAGCCTTTTAAGTTTTTAAGAAAATTTACTTGAAAATGGAACTAAATTCACAGTTTTTTTAAAAAAAATCCTACTATGAAAAGAATAAATATGCACGTTTTAAATCAGAAAAATTTTATCGAGTGATAAACTCCTTTTATTTTTACATTCTAAACATCGTGAAATTATGACAGATATGTCATTCTCAAAGAGATAAAAAATTCGTCAGCGAATAAAAGCTTCAAACTGAAAAAGAAATAAATTATAATTTTCGTCAAATATTTCTCGACAAATCTTCGCAAAAGTTGAATAATAGATTCTATTTTAAAGCCTGATTTTAAATGATAATAGCTTCACGACAAAGAAAATTCCTTAAAAAAAACAAAGTCTTAAAAGAATAAGACGTTCAAAACAAGTTGTCATTTCTTTCAATTTACGGTCTTCCTTCGAGGATTTTGAAAAGAAAAAGGGAGTGGAAGGTTAAAAATAATAATAAAAAAAAAGTTTATTTAATGATGTGAGAAGTAAAGCACGAAAATCTTCTCCCCAGATGTTCTTCGAAAATTTTTGAGCACCGAATAATAATAAGTTAGACTCCTACCCAAGAGCTTCGAACAATAGAAGCTCTTCGCAATTTAAGCAATAAATAATTAGCATGGCTTGGCTCTCACGAGGTTGAGAGAGAAGATTAGGAGCTTATTGAAGTTTGGCTATGCCTAATTAGAGCTTTTTCTCTTAGAGAGAAAAATCTTAGTTGGGGTTCTCAAAAGCTGACGGCGAAGCTAATTATCAGCGAGGTGCTTTCTTTCGCTGAATATTAACGATAACTGCGTTATTTGGTTTTTATTGCTCTTTCTTTTATTCGGCCTCTATCCATCCATTTCCTTTCTCCTCTCGCGCTGGTTTGTCACGAACTTTTTCCCAAAGAGGAACTAATATTTTGGTTTTGAGTATTTTCCACAAGCTGTTTCCGATTTTCCTTACTCTTCTGTCAGATATTGATAAGGATGAAAAAAGTACTAGTTACTGAGAGTAACTAGTACTTTCAACTTCCGAGAACTGAAATTTATGGCCTAAAGAGAAAATACTCTGAGATTAGCAATTACTAGAGTAATTTATCGTTATCTTTCAGCTTATTCTAATTTTCCTCTACTTGCAAGCCTATTATTTTAAAAGTTGAGAGGATTTTTCTTTTGCTGTAAGTAAATAAGATATAGAAGCATGTTTGTGTATATTTACAGAAAAAAAAATTCCGGAATATATTTTTTTCATTTTCAGATCTTGAATTATCTTTCTTCCTACTCATATGTCAGATAATTATAAGGATAAAAAAGTGCTAGTTACTGCAAATAACTAGTCGTTACTACTCTTAAACTAGTAGCAAGTAACTAGTAGTTACTGTGAGTAACTAGTACTTTCAATGTCCGAGAACTAAAATTTCAAGTCTAAAGAAAAAATATTTTTATATTAGCAATAACTGGGACTATTTCTCATAATATTTGAGCTTATTCTAATTTTCCTCTAATGTTAAATATATTATTTTAAAAGCTGAAAAGAGCTTTTCTCTGCATGTAACTAGCATGTAGAAACAAGTTTGTTTGCATATAGAAAAGAAAGTGTGTAACAAAACTAACAATACTTGTAAAAATGTTTCACTGTAGATCTTTTTTAATCTTTTTTACCTATTCATCAGTCAGATTTAAAGATGAAAAAGGTACCAGTTACTGTAAGTAACTAATACTTTTGACATCCGAGAACTAAAATTTATGGTCTAATGGGAAAATGTTTTGATATTAGCAATCAATAGGATGATTTCGCAGAATCTTTGAAATTATTCTAATTTCCCTTGACGGATATTTTGAAATTTTTAAAGAACATTTCTTCTGTAAACTAGCATGTGTAAACTAGTTTATGCATACATAGAGAAAAGAAATTGAATTGCAAAGTTACTATTACTTTAGAAAATCCTTCTATTTTTCGATATTCTCTTAAGGTCAGATATAAGCTCATTAGAGCTCTTATCTGACCTTAAGTATAAGTATAGTAAATGTACGATAAGTATTCATAATAAGAGAAAGCAGGCAGAGGAAGTATTTTATGAATAATAATTTTTTTACAAATATATTTAAATGTATTATATAAAGTATTAAATTGTATTTAATATTTAATTGTATTATTTGTTATATAAGTATTATATTTAAGTACCACTTAGTATTTAATTGTATTATATAAAGCATAAGTATGAAAAATTATTTTCTAAAAAAAACTTTTTTATTTAACCCTTTGTAATCTGTTATATGCATGTAAAAATCAGTTGCATATATACATTATTCGATGTGTTTCTTTATCATGGAGAAACAAAACCTTCGAACTATTTGCAAAAAGAAAGAAAGGATATAAATATTTAATGTGTATTAAAATATACTTAATGAACTTTTACAAAGCAACATTTTGATAACTAACAAAACAATTCAGAATTGCTGCATCTTTTTCGATCTGTGACTTGTGGATGTAAGACGATATTATGTTTAAATATGAAAATGAATAATAAGACTGAAATCGAACATTTGTTTTTAAAAAGATGATTATTAAGATGATTACCTGGAAGTTCCAAAATAGATATTATTTTAAAAACGAAACTAAGTCAAAATTATATGGATAAATATTGAAGTGTTTTTAACAGTTTTAAGAATATTGTTTTTGGAAAGAAAACAAAGCGAAAAAAAATTAAAATATGAAAATCTGTAGTAGGGGATCCATGATAATACATGATTAGGAGGGAATCCATGATTTAGTAATCATCCATGATATACAGTGTGCCAAATAGTTGTACATATAATAATACAGTATGGAAAGTCACTTTAGCAAATATTAATAAATATTATTTTTTTTTTTCAAATTTAAGTAATTACAAGGCAACGATAAAAAATTTTTGGATGGCAAAATATTTGGGATATTATATAATCTTCTATAGATATTCCGTTAACAAAAAAGAAAACTGCTTTTTGGAGCGTTTATCAGTCTGCTCAATTACATTTCAAAAATCAAATTAGTTAGTTAATATAAGGGAGAATCTAAAGAAATGCAACTTAATAAAAAACTAAAGTAATCTGTTTGTTTTTCATATCAGAAAAGTTGAAACCCATTTTTATATTTTTCTAGCTACACGCAATTCATTTAACATGCATAAACATGAATAAATGTAGCCATGACTCAACCACAACATTTTTATCACTAAAATTCTCAAGAAAACTTAAGAATTTGATGCGATGCGTATAAATATCGCATAAATGTCGTAATTCTGATATCATTTTAAACATAAAACACTAGATGTGTGAATGTTAGCGTATCAGGAAGTCTTTCTTTCATGTAACACAATCAATAATTTCCAAATTTCTGTCTTGCCAAATCGATATTGATATTCAAACTAATGGACATTTTTTTTCTTTAATATTATTTTATTTATTTTTAATTGTTAGGAGAATTAGTATTTTATTACTATTAAGTAATCCCTTAATCATTCTATTTATTAGAAAATTGGTTTCATTGCTTAACCATATTTTTTTATCTTATTTTATTTCTATTTAGTTTTTCTTTGTTTTTTTTTGATGTAAGCATAGTTTTCATCTTAGACAACTTTGATTATGAATAAATTAAGAAGCAATTTATAAGAATTTACATGAATAGTATATTTAACAATAAAACAAGAATTAAACCAACCGAAAATTACTTACTAATTTGTAAGTATTTTAAAAACAACATATGATTTAATATTATAAAATAAAAGTAGGAAAAGCAAATTTTTTAGGCAAAGAATTTTTATGCATTCAAATTTCAAATCGAAAACATTATTTTGTTATTTATTTCCAGAATGATGTATTTCTCCCACGAAGGTACACGAATTCTAAGTAGGAAGTATTGAAAATCGTTTTGGAAGCGTTTAAAATGCCATTTTACCGTTAAATACCTTCATGTTCAACACAACTGCAAACAAAGTATGAAATATATAAAAAGAAAAGTTGTGGTTATGTTAGGGAAAATAAAAATCCACTTAGGAACATGAGACGAAGAACTTTTCGATCGAAGTTTTAAATCCGGGCTTTTAGGGCAAAGATGTCAAAGTTTTTTTTTTTCGTCAGAAAGACCAGCTTTAGTTTCTTTTTTATTCTTCTTAGCTTTCAGTTTTCCGTGGTTTTCACTTGTAGTTGCTTCAAAACGGAAAAAAAATTGAAACAGTTTTCTCAAAATATTTTAAAATGTGCAGAGTTGACAAGTTTTCTTCAAAATGTTATGCATTTATATTTAGTTTTATTAAATTGTTCTTCAAGAAGAAGAAAATACATGCTATGATGAATTGAATAATAATGAGTGAAGATATCAAGTTATAAGAAAATTCAGTTTTAAATGTAAATCATCACTAAAAAGCCTTTATTAATGAAAAATTTACGGATTTAAATGGTTTGTTGTATAAACTAATGTTCTGCAAAGAAAAAAACTTAAACTTCTTTCTTAAATTTAGAAGTTTAAGGTAGAGCAATTAATAGTGCTTCTCGACTGTTTGTTATTATGTGAAGATTAATAATTGAGTTCTGTCTAAAAGCTGGCAATTGGCAAACGTCATCTACTTATTTACAAACAATAATGTAAAAATACATTTATCAAATATATCAAGAAATGTAATATCAAGTGTTTACATGAAACATCTTAAAACACCTAGAAATTTTTATTAAATTTGCTTATATTTATTCAGATCATCTTGAAACTCTGTAATGATAAGCCACATTTTTAGACTATTCAGGAGGGAATTATTTAAGATCGTCTTAGGAAAAAAACGCAATGCTTAACATGAAGGCATATGATGCTCTATTGATTTTGCTGTTATCCATAGGAAGTTCTTTAAATTAGTAAACTACGACTTTATTTTATCATGAAAGCATAAGATGTTGTATTGATTTTGCTGTTATCCATAGGAATGTCTATAAATTAGAGAAAGACTACTTAATTAAAAAATTTATTAGAGTCAAAAATATTTAATTAGGAAATAACAGTCGATATGTTTTTCAAACGCTCAAAAACAGGCACACGATTTCAAGACTTGCCAGAAGACATGAATGAAAAAAAAAATTAAATCTGGCAAGTCCTGAACATAAAAGCCTGATCTTGAGCGTTTAAAATATTTTGACTGTTACTTTTTACTTATATATTTTTTAAAAAGATGAAGGTTTTAATTAGGTAATATCTTACAGCTTCGATTCTTTCGGGATTTATTTATTTGGTAAAATATTAATTTCAAAACAATACTAAGAAAAATTAGATGAAAAAAATGTCACATCTTGAAAATATGTAGCTTATAACTCCTTGCCTTCAAGTCCTTATGTATATTTAAATTATCCTTAATACTATTGTAGCAATATAACTCTTTCTTTATTACATTATTTTGCACTTTGCATTATTTTCTGTATTATAATTATTTCTATTACTCATTTAATATTTTCTTATTGTTAACGTTTTAACCTTTATTTTTATTTCTTTTAATTCGAATTTTTATCCATTAAATTATAAACTTATTTATCAAATATCGGTTTTAATCATACATTTCTTCCTTTTTTCTCTATTGTATATTTCTAAATGATCTGGAGTACAAAATTTTTTTGAGGTATTAGCTTATTCCTCAATTAGCAATTATAATTACCATACCCTCCAACTTATGAGGATTTTGAAAATAATTCTTTCTAGTGGTAGCGAACCAAAGTAGAAATTTTTAAAGCAAATGGATCTCTCATAAAACTTTTATCAGAACTTAAGAATCTAGCCATATGGCCTGCACTTTTATAAGTAATAGTGAACAAGTTACGCTAAAATTATTTTTTTTTAAATATTAAGACATTAATTTTGCTACCGTCTGAAAAGAAGATTTCTGAAACTACGGAAATTCCGTAGCAGTTGGAGGGTATGTAATTACATATGAACAAGATGGGAGATAGCTTTATTTCATCTAGAATTATTTTTCTATTGAAATTATCATTAGACTTTTCATTTAGAACTATTAGAGTTCTATAACCACTTCATAATGGCTATTTTACAGTTATTTTTTCAACTTTCTTCCGATAAATAATCAAAATTAAAATTTAATACGAATATTCTGATATCAGTTCTGACCATTGACTTAAAGATGGGGCTTAAAAGCTATACACATTATGGAAAGTATAAATCAGTTTCATAAAACCTGTGATTATTAAATAAAATAACAAAAAGTATGCTCAAAATTTGTGAAGTGCAACAAGGAAACGAAATGTAAAGAAATTTTAAATAATTTTCAATAATTCTTTTAAAAAATTTTAAATTTTTTTCCTTTCAAACTAACTATATTTTTATCTTATTTTAGTTATCCATGAGAATTTTGAAATATAAACTTCACTATGATTTTATCAATACACTGAGCTTAATAAGTTTAGTCAAATATAAAAATTTAAAACCAATCAGCCATAATGCATTTATAAGCAATAAGCTATTTTAACTAATATATCAGACTAATTCTGGGATACGAAAAAGTTCATATGAAATACTTGTTTGAAATAAATTCGCTTTTTAATATAAAGAAATGCAAATCAAATTTTTAGAACAAAACATGTTTTTATAAGAAACTTCACACAGCATTTTTTATTAAAAACCATAATTAAAGAGTTATTAATGAGCTATGTGTTCTGATCTTCAAAGGCAAAATGTAAGTGGTAAAAATTTTGAAATTAACTTATAATTTTAAGAATAGAACAGTTACACTTTTAAATAAAACAGTTACTTTAAAACATTTTTTGTGAATATTTAAATACTTTAAGATAAGCTGTTTGTTCTTTTTGTAAAAAAAAAATAGTTTCAGTTAATAAAGATTAAAGAGAGTTATTTCCTTTTCAAAGAAATTGTTAAAATTCTCTCTACCGCAAAAAAGAGTAATCTTTTTACTTTATTTCATTACCTCAAACGATTCTTCGTAACTTTTAAATCCTAAGTGGTACCGTGAATGATAAAAAAATATTTTTTTTTCCATTTTAAATTTAATAAAAAACACTACATTATTTTAAAAATAAAAGTGGATATAAAAAAGAAATATATATATATATATATATATAAATACGGAATATACATATATAAATAAAGATTCCGAAAGTTTGTTTTGATTAGTACAACGCATTTTTCAATCATTTCTATCGAGTTAATCCCACAATAGCTCAATAGGATTAATATCTTTGGAATGAGGGGTTCAATCCACGTATTTCAATACTTTTTTTTTATGCAATGCAGTTTCTGCACACTTTCGATGAATGTTTCGGATCGTTATCTTGCTGAAAAATAAATCCTTGATCAACGATTCACTGTACGTATCATACGTATCATAAGTTCAACATTGATTTGTCTTACGTTCACTAACTAAACGACGATCATTTTGTTTGCTTCTAAACAACTCAAGTTTTGACTCGTCAGTAAGCGAAACATTTGACTGCGCTTCTAAGGACCAGTTAAAATGTTTACTAGTTCATTTAAGCCATTTAACTACTTTCTGTTTTTCAAAAGAGGTTTTCCAGCAGCTGCACAACCTTTTAATCCATAGTCACGAAGTCGACGTTGTACATTAGTTACAGACAAAGTTTTGTGCCTAGTAGCATTAAATTTCTCACGGATTTCTGATTTCAGTTCACTGCCGCTTATTTAATTTATTTTGCCGCTAAGATTAAAAGTAAATTAAAAGAAAATTGCTTATAAACTAAAAATTAATGAATTTTTTTAAATAAATTACACTTTTTAGAATAGGTATTTACATGCACTTTCGTTTATTTCGTAATCAACTGCAGAATAGACACAAAATGAAAAAAAAATATATATATAAGTATATATATATATATATATATATATATTATCGGGTAATAAATCGCATAGAAGAAAATTAGCTATTCAAAAAACTTTTGAAACTACCTGCCTATTTAAAAATACTTATATAATAGAAATTATATCTTTCCAGGAAAGGTGACTAAAACATTATACAACTCACTTTAAAATGCCTCACTTCAACATGGGCTGCAGTATTATATATAAGTATCAAGGACATTGTTAACCGCAATCCTTTTCAAATTTTGCGTTTTTTATGGCATTGTTTAATCAATATATCATAATGGTATTTTAAAATTGTTTAATGTGATTTTTATTACTGCTGTAGGGTTTTAAGAGTTATTCATGGTTATTAGATAAAATGTAGTAAATCGTTAGAAGGCACTATCTAAGCTGAATCATGAAACGGCGCAAAATGTCAATATGAAGGGAAACTATATTTGTGAAATACGAAAGAGTTTGCAGCATATTTTTAATGTTAGAAGTTGTTTTACCAGTGCGTTGTCCCAGTCAACGCTAAATTTGAAATATATTCATAGAATTTAACGAATCTCATCAAATCGGAAACTTATCGCAACATGGGTGATTTAAAAAAAAAAAATCAAATATTTAAGCCATTTGTAAATATTTTAGGACAAACAATTTTCAGAAAAAATAGTATTCACAGCCTAAATTTCAAGATAAGCATAAATATCTTTGCAGGGAAAGATATAAATTTACAATGCTTTAATTTTCGGAGCACTTTTATAATTTTACATTTAAATGTTTCACTAGAGCGTGTTTCATCAGAGAATATCCATGCAGTGAAAAATGCGTGTGCAACATATATTTGCCAGAAAATATTCAGGAATAATATATTCGTGTTTGGAATAAAACTAATATAGGATCATAATAATCGATGTATATTAAAACGTAAGTTCGAAATACCTGGTTTAGTATGCATAGTGAGAAATTCTGTTTTAAGCAAAAGATTCTAATAACCAAAGTAAGTTACAATCTATAAGTTTAAAAATATTTTACTAGCATATAATAATGTATGCAACATAATGTAAAGCATTTAGTATAATCTTGGACGCACTTAAGAATATTTTGCTTCATATAAAAATTTCGATCCTTATTTCTGTCTATATGTCTTTATTTTTGTTTTGTGTTATACGCAATGTACAAAAATAAATACACACACCACTTGCCGTGCTCTTTTGCCTAATGAAAGGCGCACCTCCTTGACCCAATTCACAAAAGGACAATGATTAACGAATTTGGCTTCTCCAAGTAATATTAGAAGCAGCGACAGCAACAAAGACACAAATTTACAAAATTTAGTTTCGATTAAATAAAGAGTAATACAAGAAGGAAATATAATAAAGCTTTTTAATTTTTAATTTTAAAATATACTTTTTTAAAAAAAAAAATTCTAATTTTTTAATGTAGTAAATAAATGAAACAAAAATTCTTATTATTTAATCTGTAAATTTAAATTAGCTGCAATACATACAATTTACATTTAATTTAGTTGAAATAAAAGTTCACATTGAAAATGAAAGTGGAATTTTCTTTCCTTGCAAGGGAACATGAAAAAAAAATATCTGAGAAAAGATACCCTCTCGTCTATTCCTTCTTTCCAAACGGTTCTAAACGAACTATAATGAAAATTTTGGACTTGCTTCAGCTACATTAATGCAATATTAGAACGCATCCTTTCTGCAGATATTATTGTGTGAGCTGATGACGAGATAACTTCTAAATATTTAATATCTTTTCTTAAATAAAAATATTTTAATTATTTAAAACAAATATTTTAATTATTTAAAACAAATATTTTAATAATTGTTTTCTTACTTTTGTCCGTGTATTATAAGTATTTTTGACACATTGTAAGAGTTCGATATACTTGATATATATATATACATACTACGATATCAGCCATTAAAGCTATGGATATTTTCTGATCCCTGATCCCTTGAAAGTTCTGCAAGTAAAAAGTCGTATTTTAATCTGCTGTCTTTTCCGCTTAGCAAATACGGATTTATCATGCTATTAGAAAGGAAAATTGCGTATTGGTAAGAAACCTTTTTCCAATTTTGCTCATTTGCAAAACCACCAGTGAGTTAAATGAGAAATGTACACATTTATAAACGGTGCATATGAATGGGTATCACGTAAATGTTGCGACAAACTTCAAGAGGAGTTAAGATAGGCCTTATCAGGATTGAAGTTGCATAGGAACCAGTGAGGGAAAACTCAACTTAAGAGGCTTTCTTATCGTGACACGTTCAAAATCACACAGAGAAACGATTCAGGATATTAAAACGCCCCTAAGGCCTTGTGGAATTTTTATCCTGACCTTGTTCCTTTACTCCAATAACAGCAGATCTTTTTGCGTTTTGAAGCTTATTCAACTCGTCAAAAATATGCTAAAAATAACATTTAAAAAATATATAAGTTTAAGTTCATTTGAAATCAGTGAAACGAAAGTATCTAAGATTAGTTAAAAAATCTCATATAACAAAAGAAAAAAAGTAAAATTGTTCCACAATGGTTTCAGTAGTAAACCTTAAAAGTAACTTTTCTTCTTTATGCTTTCACTTTTACAATTCTAATGAAAAAACACATTTTAATACGCTACTGTTGCACGTACACTAGCACACACCAATACATTAACTCGTTGCTCAGACGTATGTCAAGCAATTCCCAAAATAATTACATTTAATTAACAACTAATTGTCTAAGAAGATAATCAAATTAGCTGAAGATAATAAGACTTTTGGTTAAAAAATAATACACAACTGTTTAAAATGCATTTTCTTCCATTTCGGAATTCACAAACTTGCATTCATAAAAAAATCAATAATGCAAATTTTCCTAATTGATTTTGGGTTTGACGTGAGCATTTCTTTATTAAAAGCGAAACTTTTTATATTTTTTAAATTCTTTTTCCTGGAGGAAAAATAGTGCTGTATGTTAAGTTTTTGCAGTCGGCTTCATTGATTAATAAACTGCGGAAAAAGTAATGTACTTTAGGAAAGGAGAAAATTAATTGGAAACAACATTTACTCTAAAAGATGTCAGGTACAATAAACAAGAGTTAAAAAACTTTTGCCTTAGAGACAGTTAGCGTTAATGCAGAACTTTCTGCTTGAAGTAATTTAACATAATTACGTTTGGCGTTTCTTGTTAAATAATTCTTTCTTTATACACACTAATATGAAAAGCATTTAATAAAATTAGTAAAAGAAAGAGAATTATTTAAAGTATATCATAATAAAAAAATAACCGAAAACAATATTCATTAAGCTAATAGGTTATTGCTTTCAATCATAAATTGCTTTTGAATTAGATTAATTTAAATTTGAGCATAATTTTATTTTAAGAATAATGTTCTAAAAACAGTTTTTTTTGTTGCTTTAAATAAAGATTGCTGCTTTGGAAAATAAAAAGTGCTTGGAGTATTGTTTTTATTTAAATCAAGACTACTAATTAGATTAAAAATCTATAATTTTAAATCACGAAGAGCAGTTTCAAAATTCAACGCATCAAACTTAATAAGTCAGTGAAATAAATGTGTTACTAATTTAATTAAACCCATCTAACTCATACCATTAAAAAATTGTGAATGAATTGATTGAAAAATGTTACAAATAAGTTACATATTAGTTTCTGATTAACTTTGAAATGGAATTGAACTTATTAGCATTTTAGTTCTTTTATTGAATCTTGTAGCTGAGTTAGGGCTTATTCTAGCTGATTTGGAACACAATTTCAACGAGTGTATTACTTTTTTCTTTAGGTTTGGCATTTACAAAAGGTTTAGGTTTGGTTAATACGAAATATGATACAAAATGCTCACTAATATGAAAAGTATTTTATAAAATTAGTAAGAAAAAAGAGAATTATTAAAAATATATTGCTTATGATTTAGATTAGTATAAATTTAAGGATAATTTAATTCTAAGAACAGTGTGCTAGAAACATTTTTTCATGCTTTAAATAAATATTTTTATTATAGAAAATAAAAAGCTAAAAATATTGCTTTTATTTAAATCAATATTACTAAGTAATTAAAAAATCTATAAGTTTAAGTCACAAACAACGTTTTCAGCTTTAAAATTCGACAAATCAATTTCATTAAATAATTATAATTTATTATTAATTTAATTAAATCCATCCATTCACTCATTTCATTTCTAAAAAATTGTAAAGTAGTTGATTTAAAGATGTAACAAATAAGAGTTACATATTTGCTTCTAATTAACAAAATTTTATTTCATTTATTGAATTTCAAGAAAAGCCTTAAGTAATTACGTTTGGAGTTTCTTGTTATTTAAGTTCGTTTTTTATGCGCACCAATGTGAGAAGCGTTTGAAAAAATTAGTGAGAGAAAGAAAATTATTTAAAATGTACTATATTAATAAAACTATCATAATATTCCTTTAGCTGGTAGGCTATTGTTTTCAGTTAAAAATTGGTTTTGTTTTTAACTCTGTGGGAGCGCCCAAACGCTCAAATATTTTATTTAAGGGCTTCATTAATGCTGTTTGAAAATTTAACAGTAAAATATGGTTTTATACTATGGGATTAAATTTGATAAGTGAGGTGAGGTAAAATTTGGTAACTTTATCAAAATACGTAACTGCAGGATATAAAATTATTTAAATTTGTTTTTTAGTATTGTTTTTTACTAAATATGTGGCGATAAGAATATGTGGAAATTGTGAAAACCAGAATTGTCGGTACATAGTTGTAATAGCGAACATTTAAATTACCAAATGAATGGTTTAAGTATAGTACATTTTGGTTTTAATTACCCGAATTAATAGTTTTTTTACCGAAAATTTCATTACCATAAAGTGTGGATAATTCACCACAGTTTTTGTCTCCATGTATTTATTGTTTCAATAGGATGATTTTATGCATCATTTGACCAAAAATAAAATATCGGTAAACTGATTTTTAACATATTTTCTGTGATTCCTTGTTAGAAAGCTAATAAATAAGCATTAGCAAAACAAATAGTTTAAGCTTTTATAAACATTCAGAAGACTGTTCTAATTAATTTTATGACATATATTACAAAATTTCTAAAACTATCTTTCAATCTAATGTTGTATAGCTTTTTCTAATTTATTTGCGTATAAAATAAGACACGTATTTATTTCAGATAAATTCTGACATTCAAAAAAAATATCTTTTAATTTTTAGGGGGATTTCATTAATTTTTTTTTCTTCGGTAATAGCCTTTTAAACGTGACAGCATCCATGTCTCTTTTATTTTAAAAAAATGGAACGCAATTAAAGATTTCAAGACGAAATAAAAATGCCCTCGAACAAAGTGAATAATAACACAGAAAGAGTCGGCCTGACGTTTAGGAACTTTAAATATATGAAGCATGACATTAGTATTGGCCCAGATGTCTTCGGTAATGAGCCAATTTTTAGGAAACACCACATCGATTGCAAAGTAACCATGGAGACCCGTTTCAGGAATCTTTCGCATTCTTTTTACGACATTAAGAAGTCTTTTGAATGACTTCTTTGCCATTCAAATCTGCCTAGATAGTCTTAAATAGAAGTTAAGAAATAAAATTCCTTTCAGAGAAAACTCGTTTTTTGAATTTTCAGGTATTTCATAATAAGATCAAAGATATAGTTAATGAGTAAGCAGATATATGCGCTATTATTTAAAACAAGTTTTAAGAACTTTTTAATTGATTCAAAGCAATTTATACGAGTTAATTTTTAATATTTTTTTTTAGAATACTTAAATGAATATTATGTTCTAATACGATGTTTTGAGATTTAAGTAAGAATCATTTTAAACGAAAATACATTTACGCATCTATAAAAGTGATTTCTTTTAGATTTTCTAAAGGCAAAAATAAATGGAAATTTCTTTGCAATAAACTTATTGTACACAAAAATAAATTACAGATATTTTTTTTTAATTTTTATCATGCAAAATATAATGTTTATAGTTTTAATAGGCACTAAATACTAACGAATGAAAGTATTAAAATAAAATTTTTGATTCATGTCTGAAGAAAATCATTCTTGAAAATTTTTTATGCTATAAATATACAGAGTCATGTTTCTTACTTTTTATTATAGAAATATTAAAGATGAATATCTTTTTTCTGTAATTTATATAAATCTTAGAAAAAAAAATGATTAACTTTGAAACACAAGCTGATAAGAAAATCAAATAATTTACAAAAAGTCAATTAATATTTAGATCGAACAGTGAGATCAACTGATATTACTGCATGCATTTAATTGATTTTTATTTTTAATTCGTAGGTCCATATTATAAGAGGAATCTATAAATTAGAAACGAAATGCAAATAAGTGAACAGATAAGAAAAACGAGGGATTTTTATTCCGAATCGATTTTATCGAGAAGAAAATGACAAGGAATATATTTGTTATTGCCAAAAAACCGATTAAAAGGCATTGTGTTTACCAGAAATTTCGCCACTGTTAAAAAGTCAAGGAGAAACTTATTTATTTTGTGTAACGCATCTAGCCTAGCATGAGTTTTCAGTGATTTTGAAGGCTTGATAGATTATTTTAATTACTTTTTTAGTCAAATGCTTCACTTTCTGTTATCAAACCAATTTAATTTCCATTTAAATATCTAATCTCAGTTTCTGAAAATTCTAAATTCTAGTTTCTATATCTTATTTTCCTTATTCATATTCCTAAATACGAAATCTTAGATTTTTATTTCTCATTTTCTAAATGATAATTGTCAAACATCAGATTCAAATACATTATTTCACATTACATTTTTATAAATATGTCTATTCATTCATTATTTTATTGATTGTTTTTCTTCATTCGATTCATATCATTTTTAAATCCCTCACTCACGCAGTCACTTAAGTCGTTCTGAAATTTAATATGCTTTATGACCACGGCATCTTCAAGAAAACGTTTGCTTCTTTGGGTTATTGATATTTTTCAGTGTGTTTTGATATTTTCAATATAATACTATTAGCGAAATTTGTCTCAGTCCAATCGGTTTCAAATTGATTAAGAATATCGAAGCTGCGTTTGAGACCGATTAATTTGTATATTGTTCTTGAGTCGAATTAACAGTGGTGACTCTGACGTAGCTTAGTGCTTACTTAAAAAAATTTCAGTGGTAAAAGGGTCATGGCTTCAAGTTATCCGGCAACTTATTCAACCATGGTAAATTTGAATATTGTTCTTGAGTCGAATTAACAGTGGTGACTCTGATGTACCTTAGTGCTTACTTAAAAAATGTTCAGTGTAAAAGGTCCATGGCTTCAAGTTATCTGGCAACCTACTCAATCATGGGAGGTATTTGTAGTCTTCCTCCCTCATAATTATTCATAGTAATCATTTACATCTTTATCTAATGCATTATTTGCTTTAAATGGAAAAGTAAATGGATAGTTTAAACCAAAACATCCTTCGCAAAAAATGTTTTGCCACAATATTTGATCTATCTTGCGGATCTAAAGAATCCATCAAATTCCAAGTTTACAAAATTAGGCATTGGCAGCCACAAAATCGATCTGAATCGACTGTTCCATGCCCGTAATAATACAAACAGTTTAATTAGTTAAAAAAAAAAAACCTAAATTTTTGCTGCGATATATATTTTAGAAAGTTTTTCAACGTTGGTAAAACAAAACTTATAACCTAAGCAAACTGCCTTTGGAATTTCAAATAAGTTAATTACAAAACCGTAGGTGCGTCTCAAACTCCTTATTTCTGTATTTCACTGACACGGTTCCCAGCAGATCACCGAAGTCAAGCATCACTGACTGCGGTCAGAGTGCTGGTGGGTGACCACTTGGATCAGTCTGCGTAGGGGCCAAGGGTGTGCGGTATTGGTCCTCGTTCTACTGTAAAGTGCTCGACTTCGCGTGCAGGTCGTCGCGCTATCGAAGCGGGGGAGCCATCCCCTCTGCAGAGGATCAAAATTGTGACGGCATGTCATCGGATCATCCTTAGGGATGTTTCCCAGACCATCGCCAATAGCCCATTGTGCAGCTCTAGTGCGACGTAAATGAACCAATCAATCAAATGTATTTCACTGAAAACGATCAGTATTTCGTAAAATAATAATCAAATTGAAAGAAAAATCTCGAAGCAAATTGAGTTGATTGATTTTTTTTCCGATTCAAAACTCCAGCAAATCGTTTTTTAAAAAAATTGAGCAAGCAGATGTATTATTTGAATTCTAAAAAAAATGCTGTTTATTGAAAAAATTATATTTACCATGCTTTAAAACATGCTTAAAATCAATAACATTCGAAATTTTATAATAATTAAATCCTAAAAAATATCATAAGGAAAAAAACAATCCCTTCAATAGCTTTGAAAAAGATTTGAAACGTCTTAAAAACATTAAAATTTGAAATTCAGTTGCAAGATTTATTGAGATATAAAGCAATGAATGAAATGAAAAAATCCAAAATAATAATTAGTTACAGAATAAATAAAAAGATATGCATAAATAAAAAGATATGCATGAATAATTCCCATAAGCTAACATGGCTGACGTAGCTTTTTTTTAAATCTTAAATTCCTCTAAGTTTTAATTTGAGATATTTTAGTATTCACATATTCTTATTTTTTGATGAATTGACTGCAATATAATTAAATTTTGAGGGGAAAACAGTTTAAGTCAGTCTAGTATTTAAGCTATAAACATAATATATTATGTATGCACTGATTGTCTAAAAATAAGATATGATTTTTGATGCTAATTTAGTTTTTTTTTCAACTTCGTTTTTAATTTATGAAATATTAAATTTCTCCAATTTCTTAGCCGTAGATTTACGCCCTTAAACAACTGAATAAATCCCAAAATTCATGAATCCTTTACTTTATTTCAGATTAGAAAATAAATTGTTTTTCGTAATGATTTTGAAGCAAAAAGAACTTGCATGAAAATTGTGAATGCAAATCGAAATCCATTACTTTTTCTTACATTTTAGCGATAAATGAAAAATGACTCCTTTTTAGGTTTCTTGCAAATAAAATATAAACTTTCGTTAGATGAATGGAAAAATAAAACACGAAGAATTCATGGCTTTTTCTTAAGAAAAAAAGGGTAAAATGTAAAACGGAGAATAGAAAATTTATTCTTTTGAAGTTCTCCGTGAATGCTTTCGCATAAACACATCGTTTAACTTTGACTTGTCTAAGGTTATTGCATACCACTGCGAAGCTCAAAGGCTTTTAGTTTCAGCCATGTTTTATAGTTTAAAGAAATACAAAGTCATTATGAAAATTTAGGTAAACGTAGAAAAATTTAAAACACTCACTTTTATTTTCAAAACGTAAATCATTGTTAAAGTTTATAAAAATTTACTTCTTACATATTCTTCTCAAGTCTAACGTCATGTTTAAAATTTATGTATTATTTATCAGTGACGATGATGCGTAGATTGAATTTTTCTAATAGATGTGATTTATTTTGTTTGGCTTTGACTTTTTGTTCGCTTATCATAATTGCGTATATATATATATAGTTAATGAGTAAGCAGATATATGCGCTATTATTTAAAACAAGTTTTAAGAACTTTTTAATTGATTCAAAGCAATTTATACGAGTTAATTTTTAATATTTTTTTNTATATACTGCCGTACATGTCCTGACTGCGAAATAAACGGTAAATGGTTCAATTTTCGCTCAGGGCATGTATGCTTCTCTCTGTGTGTTGCCCACTGTTCTGTAATGTGTGAATGTGGCTCACGTTATGAACGTGTATTTGTAGCATTGCGGCGTGGGTAATGCTACTCACCACCGCGATTTAAGCTCGCATAGGCCCTGATGGTAACGTTTCGTTAAATGAGCTACACATCTGGTAGAACAAGAAGTTCAGTAAATGCTGCTTGTAATAGAATTGTATGCATCCGTGCACATACTGTCTAAGATATACATACCGCCTAAAATGCAAATATCGAGCATAACGTATAACGAAATAGTGTTTCTATTTTATTTAAACAAAAGATCAATTAATAATACTTATAATAAAAACTGAAAAAATAACACTCCCTTGAAGAATGCGTTGTTTCCAGTTTCAACTTTCTAATAGCATTGAATATTAGAAAGACGCGACAAAAAAACAAAAGAAAAGACGCCCAAGAAAGAAGAGAAACTCATATTTCATGACTGTAAACAAAGACGTGTGTATAAAAAAAGGCTTTAATGCTTGTTAATGTAAGTTTTAAGTTGATGAAAAAATGATGTTTTCAAACTGTAATATAAAACAATTTATGTCTTTTTATATAATTTTATTCACTGGATTAAAGAGTTTATGGGAAAAAATAACTCTAAATTTTCTTTATATTATCTAGTGACCGTAATAGTTCACGTACAGGGCAATATTATTTTTAATAACAACATAACCCTATCATTTCTCCGAGAAAAATCGGGATAACCACGCACAATCAGGCACGAAATCACACAATTTGTTTCAAACCAACAGGAAAAGCCCACTTACAGCGATAAAAGAGAAGAATAGACTAACCTAAATCTATGACATGAAAGAATCCGTGACACAAGAATTGGGAGCCATACATACGAAGAAAAAATGCGGCAAAAATAGAACATGGGTAAAAGAAACATGAAGAATAATCCTTGCAAAAATCCTTTCCTACGATGTCCTGGTCCTAGATTAATGGTTGGAGACTACTAGGATGTTTTCCACCTGTTCCGAGCTTCTCAATTTCCCACCAAACACAAAAGGGGGAAAAGTAAATTCTATCGCGTGCAAGGCTTATATTTTTCCATCGCCACCTACCCTTTAAGTTTGAGTCAGTAAATAGGAAAATGTTTCTTTGCCACCTCATGGGAGAAACAAGGCTAGATCCGCGTATCGCTCAGGCAAGACTTTCTAAGATAAGAAGGGAAAAAAGTGTATAAATCTGTGGCATCAAACGAACTGTCTACTTTAGATTTTATAGCTTGGTATTCTATGTTATCCTTCGTAGGAGATTGCTCGTAGATGATGTATTTACGCGAAGGGAATATGATTCCAGGAGGCATCGTGTAAATGCATCTTTTTTGCTTGCCAGAAATGATGGTGAGTTATATTTCTCTAGAGAATAACCTCAAAATGAGATAAGTTTGTGTGTCCTATATAAATATATACGGAAGATCAAGAGAAATATTTTTATTAGATTATTTGAAAACGTATTACGTACGTGTCGCATCAGTTTATTATTTACCATTCAACAGTTTCAACAATAATTAGATAAAGGGCTTTGTTAGGATGTTTATTTTGCTGTCTGAGAGATAAAATGCATTATTCTTTTGCTTTTTAAAGGTACTGTTATAACTTTACTGAGTACAAGCTATACAACAGCATCAATATGGGGAAAGAAAATAACTATCAACAGCAAATATTAAACGAACTGTTAACTTTAGATTTAATAGCTTGGTATTCTATGTTATCCTTCTTAGGATCTTGATCGTAGATGATCTATATACACGAAAGAAATATGATTCTATGAGTCATAGTGTATACGCATAGTTTTGCTTACCAGAAATGATAGTGAGTTACATTTTTCCAGAGAATAACCTCAAAATGAGATGAGATAAGTTTGTGTATCCTAAATAAATATATATATAAATATCAAGAAAAAGATTTTTATTAGATTACTTGCAAATGTATTACGAACTTGTACATTTAACAGTTTATTATTTAGCATTTAGAAGTTTGCACAATAATTTGGGGAATGGTTTAGTTAGGATTTATATTTTGCTGTGCGATGGTTAACGTGCATTACTTATTTACTCCTTAAGGCTACTGTTATAATATTTTTTTGCACAAGCTTTACCACTGTATCAATTATTCCAAAATATTCATTTTATTTCAAAAAGACTAAAAAGCATTCCATACATGGTTTTGCTGAATTTTTGTACAGCATTTTAATTCCAGTGGTAGCATCAATGAAATAATCAATAGAATATTTTAATTCATAATTATATCATTATATTACCCTTATCACGCAGGAAATTCTAAATTAAGATTTTAATTTGCAAATTTGCGATAAGCAAGTTTTCGATAAGTATGTTTTTTATGGTTACAGACCTTACGGTATAGGCCCTATATTTTTACAGTTAATGGCAGTTAACGATTGAAAATTTCAATATTTCCAAGTTTCTTTTCTAAATAAATTTATTCGTCATTAGTTTCAATTCCGATTCCTAAAAATCAAAGAGCGACAATTTTTGGCACAATATTGCCTAGCTCAACTTCTATTACACTGTCAAGTTCAATCTACATGAAAATTCTCAGTTGTGACTAGTACGCATTCATATTTTTAAAAATATCAATTCTGTCAATTATCATAAAACTATTTGTAGCTAATAAATAATACTTAATTTTACATTTAAGACCCCCATAAAGGTATAAATATCGTTATACGGTGCATAATGTATCGTGAGTGTATTATCCTCTGAGGTGAAGATATCACTATTTCTCCGTAGGTTTCAAAAGTGATGATTATTACTTACGGGTTTACGTTGAGACCTAGGATTATTACATACAGGTAGGATTATTACTTACCATAACTGATTCAATTAAGTCACGTTTTTTTGACTTGAAAAAATTAAAGATTTCAAAATTAACACTATTTATATATTTAATTTTATTTTGCTGAGATAAATGTTTTTTGCTATATCAGTGCATTTTGCTACATAATATAAAGTGTGTTCGTCTTTACTTGATCAGACTACAGGAAAAAAAATAGATTTTTAATAATTGTAATATTAGTTAAGTAATTTCTGACTAATGCTACTTTCATAGATAACAAATGACCATTCTACGTGCAAAGTAGCAATCGAAGAATATTATTTATTAGTTTATGAAATGAATTACAAATATTATTGGCTTAAGTACATATTCATTTATCATATTAAAAAAATGGTAAAATACTACAATGGTTTTAATGAGAATTCGGAACTTTGTTTTGTGAGTAAAGCTGTAACTTTTCATCAATTAAACTCATTACAAGAAACTTGGTATTTGCTTTTTGCTATTACTGAATCTTGAGTTAATAAATCTATTTATTAACTCAAGTGAAGTTTCATAAACATAAAACTATAATTTGTTTTGATAAAGGCACAGCTTTTTTCCAGTATAAGCTCATATTATATTTGCAAATAATCCATTTTATAAATGCAGACGAATTACACAAGGAGGTATTTCATTTTTGTTTTCCATTAAAAGATTTTTTTCCAGATCTGAGGAACTTCGACATCGCTGATTTCAAATCTGCACTCAGTTTCCTTCCTCTCGATATATATATATATATATATATANTATATATATATATATATTTGACTGATGATAGCATAAAACTGCTGAGAGAGTTAGGGCACTTTATCAAAATTAAAATTACACAGTTTCCCAAGTCCAGAAATGACATCATACACTGCTAGGGGCGTTCTTTATTGCGAACTGTTTCTGAAAAAGTTTTCGTGGCATATGATGACATTTTCATGCATGTTCTCCTATGTAATTTTAAACAAGATGTGACCACACTTCCTTAGAAGTTTACCCTAATATATATACATATATATAATGTTTTTAAGCATTTCGAATAAAAAAAATCTACTAAAAATTTCATTATGAACTCTTCAGCTATAGGAGCAAAACAAATATCATATTTGAAATTCCTACACACGAATTAGGGAAGATCAAGTATTTGTATAAATGTAGCAAAAAAAAATATTTTTTCCAGAGTCATTGCATTTCGTTTGAAATCATTTACTTTTCTTCATAATAGAATAAGATTATGTCAAAATATTTAAAATCCAGCATACATTTTAATAATTTTGCGAAACATGGACAAGTTAGATTGTTTTATGACTTTGATTATCAGTTAACTAGTACCGAAAAATGATTACCCTGAATAAAATTTTATTTAATTCGACACACTGTTCAAATATTTAGGTAACATTGCGGATTATAATCTTATCATCCAATAGTACAATAACAATTTAACGTATAAATTTCTATATAGTGCTTTGACTAAAAATTATGATTAGTTAGTCGGTCGTCAGTAAAACAAAAGATTAGGAACGTGAAAATTAGATAAATGCAAAGAAATAAATGTCAAAATACTTATGTATATTCGCTAAATACATAATCTCTGGTCGCTATGAATCCTGTCAAGGTCTCGCAACTACCACAAGACAGACTAAAAATACCCTCCGCACAGATCATGGTTTAGAGTACAATTGCCGATGGGTAGTTCAATCCAAGAGTTCTCCACAAAGACTAATTTGCTCCAATGCTTGATCAAAGAGTTCCCTTGTATTCTTGATTAGATTTCAAATTACAAAGCTACGAAATTGAATATTCATAGTTGAGAATCCAGATTTGATTGATAAAATAAAATAAAATACATGACCTCTAAAAGCTGCAAGAGTATTTGTGATGTAACAAGCAATACACATATATTGAAAAACATGTTTCTGTCTGTTTCTTTTAATTCAATATAAACTAAAAAGAAAAATATTGAATTTTATAATAGGAGTAACATGAAAACGCGCATGCAAATTATTTAAACATTTCATTTTATCTAATATGTCGATTATAATAATTATCATTTATTCAAATAGCAGCGAAATTGTTTTGTTGAAACTAGACTTATTAACCGTACATTTTGCAGAAATAAATTTATCTTCGATAAAAAGAAAGTGATTCGAAACAAAAAGTAAAATCTGAGATTGAAGAACCGAAGTCCTTAATAGCAAAACTATATATTGCCCAATCGCAAAATAGCTTTTCTTTTAAAAAGAAGTTTAGAAAAAGCAATTTTAAACTTCGTACGAAAAAGAAGAAACTCTCATGAAATCTTAAAGTGTGTTTACGCTTACTAAGCCCCTGATACAAAACCTTTGTTCCATGATATCAGAAGGTAAAAAGCTTCATCGATCAGTGACCAAAAAGTTCTGTTGCAAGAATCGAATGTCACCACTAGGGACCGTGTTGACATTTTCTGCTAAAAGGACTTTCTCCTTAATCGAATCTTACACTAAAAAATATAACAATGCTTTTACGTACTGAATTTTTCCAAGTTAAACTACGAAATAAAGAATTTATTTGAAGGAAAAAAACATTTCACTTATAGAGAACACACATTTTATCCATTCTTAAAAGCGTTGTAAAACAGTTGAAAAAGATTTGATTCACTTAAGATTTGAGAAGCAAGCGATTATGTAAAAGAATTTAACCTGCATATGAAGGAAATGCTTTGCTGATATTGTTTCAAAGGGAAGCAAAGGAAAGAAAAAAAATGTATTTTTACACAAATTTTCACTAAATAGCAAAATAATCTGAATCATGCATAATGATTATGATTGTTCTCAATAATTCATTAGAAATTATTCGAGATTTAATGAAGTATACAAGCTTATAAAATGTTCAACTCTATTTTCATTAGTGGTAAAATTATTTATTAATAATATTTGTTAATGTTTTTTTCCTGATAATTTGGTAAATTTTATGAAAAAAATTGATTACAAAACTCCTAATGTGAATTAATAGAGAAATAAATTGAAGACATGTCGATGGCAGCTACATAGTTTTGAAACGTCTAATTCAGAAAAATTTCAGTTATTGTCTTCTAGAATCTACAAATTGCGCGATATTTTCATGATGTTTCATCAGAATTTCCATCTCTATTCCAACTTTAATTTCTTTTAAAGTTTTCGTAAAATTTTTATGTCAATTTCTGAAATATCATACTAAATATTGCTAAAAGACTTTACCGGAAGTTTCGACTATTCAATGTGTTGTTTTGCAAATTTGATCTTAAAATTTCATAAGCCGACGTGTTTTATAATTTATAGATATAAGCAGATGTTGTAATAACAAGGAATTTAAATGTAAGAGAAACCTGTTGTAGTTTAACCAGTTGTAATGCACCTATAGTGGTAAATTAGTAAAATTTTTTGTATCACCTAACACCCTGATCATAAACTGAAAATTAATCCTCCATTTAAAAAATGTACTGGCAGTCATTTAAATAGACCCATAAGCGAGTGTAGTATGACCATCGCCAAAGAACACGGGACCTGGTTCTTGTAAAATTGAACAATGTTGTTCTTTTATAGCTTTATCAAACCTGTTTTAAATTACCATAATTTTTAAATGACGAGAATGACAGCTGACGACGAGATTCACTCTGTCAAAATTCTTCATAATTTTCAATTCTTCAATCATGAGAGTGTGATATTTTCTTTTGTCAAAATTTAACCTACTCTTTCAATCGCTAAGGTATTATTAGTCTTTCCAACAAAATCTATGAAACAAATTTTTTTTCTGAATTTGAAAATCTGGTGGATTAGCACTTTTCACCCTTGAAAATATTTTTATCCGCAACATTGGCACGGTAAACTACAGTATCATAATCATGCAGGATACTTAAAGCAATAGCTGCTGTTGCTTGATAATTCATAGAGATCACTGATCTGTGTATCAGTTTTCAGTTTAATACGCATAACTAGAGAACAACACTCTGATTTAAATTCATTGAAAACATCATCATTTTCATTTTTAATCACGTCATAATAATCAGGACATTTAAAATTAACCACTTTTTTCCGGAATGATTAGGCATCTGCATGTTTTGAACGGGATGGTTCTAATGATGAGAAAGAAACTCCTTCTATGTTTAACTACTTTCTTTCAAGCTTTTGAATAAGGTTTCTTTAACTTTTCCTATCACACTGAGGGTAGTGTATTATGCGGGAATTTTGTAGAAATTTTCCAGTTTTCTTTAAAAAATTGTTTTATAAATCTAAAACTTTATTATAGTAATTTACAAAATGTGCCCTTTTTTATTTACTTATCTATCTTATAGTTGGCTATGATAAAATGAACCCATAGATAATTGTAGAAATTATTTGATTTTTTGCAATTTTCCATGAGGAAAATTTTAAATAAAAACTTTGGAGATATCATCTTTGTCGTCTTTAATCTTTTTATAAGATTTAAAGACTAATAAGATAAGATTTTGCAAGAAGGTTTCGGTAACTGCATGTTTTAAGCAGGATAGTTCAGATAATGGGAAAGAAACTCCTTTTATGTTTAATCTTTTTCTTTTATGCTTTTGAATAAGTTTTTTTTTTACTTCTATTAAGGTAAGCATGACGAGCTATGAGAGAAAATTGCATATATTTATAAGATTTTGCAAGAAAAATTTCTCTAAATTCTACTTTTAGAATTTTTAAAATTTGCTCTTTTTTATTTATTTATACCAAAAGATAGCAATAGATACTTGTGGAAGGTACTTGATTGTTTTTATAATAAAATAATTATATATAAAAATATTATTCTATAAATAAAAGCTTTTAAAATGTTTCTAAACTTACCAGCAACATATCGAACTTTTTTATTAAATTAAACTTTTATTATAAAATCATTTCTTTAAATACAAGTACTTTTTTTAAAGGCAACGTACTTTGAATCTTTTTAGAGGAAAATAGCTCAAAAGTGTCAGATTTCGTATGGCATATTTGTTTTGAATTTAATATCTCATTCCAATGAGAATCATAATTTAATTTTTTAAGCTATTCTTAGCTCGAAAAATAAATATAATTTCTGAAAATTGATATGAGTTTTTTTTTAAAAAATTACGTTCTTTAAAATAAAATCTCTTCAAATAAGACTCTAATTTAATTAACGCATCCTAAAGCAAGCAACTTTTTTCCCTCTATTTTTAACAGAAAATAAAGAGTGACAATCTTAATTTTCAAAGTTTAATATGTCAGAATTTTTTTTTATTACTTTCTTATAAAATAAGCCCCCGAAAACTTCTCCTCTCTTAATTTCCCTTGTGACATTGAATATCGCTCGAGGATTTCTTGTCAATTTATAGTTGGGTAGATCTTTTCTCCAATTCCCGTTTGCATCGGCGTATTTCTGCTGATTTTAATAAATAAAGAAGTTTTTCTTTGCTCTCAAATCCTCGGAGAAGCTCTGAGATAAGATGCTATTTTATTTTGCTATCAAGTTCGTGTCTATAGTCTGGAACTTGACTATCTCATTTAAAATTTATGCGCTGATGATTTTCTTGAATATTTTCCTTGCTGCATTTCTTTTTTTCCCATTCAATGCTTTGTTAAAAAGGTTACCTGTTGATGAATAATTTTCGTAAAAGAGTAATCTAATGATGCATTGCAAATAAATTTGTATTTTGTTATAAGAATGAATTATTTACAATATTTTGATGATGCTCCTATGTTTTCAAAAAAAAAAGGTTTCTATTATGTGTATTTTATTTAATTACAATAAAATAAGTAATGATTTGTTGCAGTATAATCTATTACTTTCAGATATATATANATATATATATATATATATATATATATATATATATATATATATATATATATATATATATATATATATATATATATATATATATATATATATATATATATATATCCCGTTGTCAAGGGTCACCACTTATAACAGCTTTTCTTCCACAATCTTGTCGGGGCATGCTGGATGAGGCCAATGGGCTAACCAGTCGTCGCATCGATTTGAACCTTGTACCTCATATCAATGGCTATAATGAACTCTTGTCTCGTAAGAAATAGCTGTTATGATTTGTAAAGAGGTGTACGTAGAAAAAAATAAAATATCCGGTTAGAATTTCCATTCTAAAATAACCGGCAAAGACAGTCCTTCCAATTAACCCTAAGGTTTGCCATGTAGAAACTTTTTTTTTAAAATTTGCGGTTTTTAAGTCGCTTACAAACCAGTATGGTTAAAAAGGCCATAAATAAAAAACTGCGCGTTCTTCTTAACCAGTGACACAACTAGCATGGTTTTAAAATAATCGAATTACTAGAGATGGGAAATAGTAGACTTTTTTGTTTTAAGCAGCTTTATGGTGCTGCCATCTATGCGTGAATGATAGTATCATATTCTAATAGTTGAGGGTTAAACATTGAAGTGTTGCAGAACAGTGGAAACTCTTCATGTGCTGAAGGTAATAGAGGAAATATTGAGGTGTCAACGCTGGGACTCAAACCCCCGTTCAGTCGGTCTTGAGATTGGCAGATTAGCCTTCTCGGCTATAATAAGTACGCAGTTGCTGAGAAATAAGTAGTTTCATTAGCTGGGCCTAGTTGGTAGGCTAAGATTCTGGTTGTCTAACCATATTAGGTGTAAGCAGCTAATAAACGATTTCTTGCTTTGTTTAAATACCATCTTAAGTAATCAAACAAAAAAATACATACCATCTTTATAGTCGTAAGTTTGAATGCCATCTTATTTATGATTATTTGATTATTTTGTTTGAATGCGGTATAATAACATTTAAATAAATTGTTATTTACCAATTTTTCTCGTGAAATTTCTAACAGTTTAGAACAATATCGTACACATGTACGCTTGTTAAATAATGTCTATAAAAAGTTCTGATTTGGAATAGAGAACCGCGTGTCTAATTTTAAAAATCCTGATTATATTCATTTTTATTAATTCATGATTGCCGTTTTATAATAATTGGAAAAATATTATCATGTAAAAAGAAGAAAAGTTTCAGAATATTAATATCTATACATTTCAAACTTAAATAGTTGGAGCAAATATATCCAGCCCACAGGTCTGAAAAATATGTTATATTTCTTAAAGTGTTAATTTTAAAATGGTTGTTTCGAGAAAACCGTTTTCTAGCCATTTAAATTTCATTTCTGCAAGGCATTAAAACATAGCTTATTATCATACCGATTTAAATAGTATAAACCGACTTGATAGACAGGGTGATACAGAACAGCGGTTAAGAAGTTTGGAAGCAGTTAGAGTACATCATGCAAATTTAAGATTTGTACAGCAATTTATGTCCAAAAATGTTATCTTTCACCGCGAAAGAGCACCTACCTCTTATGAACAGAGTGCGCATGCACATTTGATATAGTGCATTTATTTGTTTAAACTATTTTAATTTTATGTAGTTTTTCCGTTTCCTATTAATAATGTCAAACCTTTCATAACTTTGTCAAACATTTCATTGCGATTTAATAATTTGGGGTTGATATTGGGAGCACCAAACATTATTCAGTGCCTTATAAATTTTGTCTTAATCTTACATTGCAAGAGCACTATTATACAATTTCTGTTCAAACGTTTCGGTTTAGACTAAAAAAATTAAATAATCTCTAAGCATGTATATAATTATGTAAAAAATAATTAAGGATTCAGAAATAAGATATTTTTTAGAGAATGCCTTGAAAAATTTAAAATTAGGTTAACAAGTCAAAGTAGTACTAAACTTTACTAGCCTTGTAAGTTCATTTATACTTTATTTTAAGTTATAAGTTGATATTGTAAGTTGATTTAAATTTAGTTATATTTGTAGGTTGTTATCATTATATTCAGACTTTATTACCTTAACAGTGATTTTGTATTGCCAATTAAAACATTTGTCCCAGTTATAAAATTGCAAATTTTGCCCCATTTGCCAATTTGCTATAATTTAAGGTGGATTAAAGGAAATCATAAATTTAAATGATTTTTCATGAGGTGGAATTTGACGAATGGATTTTTTATTTAATAAGAAATTTTAATCTAGTGTCGTACTAGTCTTTTTTTTTTGTGTAACTAGTTCGTGAGAACAAAATAAAACATTATGCAAATGTAATAATTGTTTTCAAACGCTCTTTTCATTATTTTCGGCAGTGTTATTTTTCGCTTCTCTACACAAAAAAAAAATATAATTTAAAAAAAACATAAAGGAACATTAAAGGCATGTACAGCTAGAGACCTTTATTCAGAATAAAGAGAAATGTTTAATTTATTCTGCTATGCTGCATACGTTTTAGAGACTTAAAAATAAATTTTTTTTGTAATTAAATGAAGTTACTTCAGTGAAATTATATGCTTTTTCGTCTTTTTTTAAAATTAACTGAACAATGTTCCTTTTCCTTAAGCACAGTCATTAAACTAGGAATAAAACACGTTAGTTTTTAAACCGCATTTTATTCATTTAATGACAAAACATTTCGTAAAGACATAAAAAAATAATATCATAAAAGAATTTTTTTTAAAAATATCAAATCAATTTTACTTAATATTTATTTGAAGAATTACTATTTGTTTGCAATGGTTGGAAATTTTTCACTGAATAAAACTATTCACATGTAATTCTCGATTTGTTTTAAATAGCAGATTAATATATATATATATATATATATATATATATAT
>NC_092211.1:46118493-46142272 GCF_043381705.1 Parasteatoda tepidariorum | reverse complement strand
TATATATATATATATATATATATATATATACATATATATATTATTTTGTATTTTCAGAAATTTATTTAAAAAAAAAATTTTTTTTAAACCCATCCATGCAATTGAATCAAATATTTGCACTGAGTATCTAAATTCATGTTATCTGGACAAAGAAGATCTAGATGAAAGTAGAACCGTTCAATCTTCTGTCGAAGAAGACTGCATTTGCAAACTTCTTTTCCTAGACCATCGATCATGACCAATGACAACAAAGTACTCCCCAATATTTCTGCTCAGGGAAATAACTTGCACAAATTTGACATGTTCCACCCCCAAGCTTGCCTCTTATGTATATAATCTAATGCAATATTTATCGCCACTGCGGAACTCTGGACACTGAACAACCAGTGGATTACAAAGCATATTGTGTAGAAAATATGTAGGTACACATTTCTATTCACCGATCGATCAATGTCAGAATATATATCGATAAATTTTTTTAAGTCTTATTTTAAGTTCTAGTTCTATAAGTTCTAGAAAAATTTAAATCAGAAAAGGTTTCTTTTTTTTAATAGTCTTAATTAAAACCCAACGAAGGATCAATCTCATCCTTAATAAAGTTTTATCGACTTGAAATATTTTAAGAATCGAGTGATTTAAAATAAATGAGAAATCTACCAACTTTCATTCTAGTTGCAGCAAATTCAAGCATTATAGGTTTTTATTTGCTCGATTTTTAAAGATCAGAATTTTCTTAACTCAATGATAAAATTCTGTTAATATCTTTTGAGTACGGGTTATAAACTTTAATCTACTGTTCTTGCGTCATGATATTTTAACACCATAATGTAATAATAAGCATAATAAGTGCTATCTATTGAATTTGTTGCTATTTGAAATTATCAACTATTTCTACTTTTGCAGATATTATCATTATTTTTTAATCATCATCATATCTGGCTAGACAGCCCAGGGTGGGCCAGTGCCTTCCTTTGAATTCGAATCCACTTCTCTCAACTTTTGACACTTGTTCGCCAGTTTTTCTCCTTTAGAGTAAGGAAATCAGTCTAAACTAAATCTAGCCATGTCATCCTGGGTCTACCTCTTTTCCTGTTCGTTAGGGGTTTGTGTTATAGGATTTTCTTTAAATTTGAGTCATCATTCCTTCTGAAAACGTGAGCTGCCCAGTTCATTCGATTTATTTTTTAATATTAACATTATTTTAACAAGGGCCTTTAATTTTGTGTTGGTAGAAATCCGGAGCAATCAGTTTGTGCACGTTAATTTGTATTAAAATTAATGGAAAAAATAAAACAACAATGAATAATTTACTGTTATAAAATACCAATGTATTAAATAGTTTTTTGTTTCAAAGCTAGAAATGTTTTTTAAATATGTTTAATAATATATTTATGAAATCAAATACCAAATAAATTAAATACATATAAAAACCAATCACATGTCAAATTTTTTGAATATCCTTTACAATAAAACAAGTAGTTTTTGAGATTGTTTTGAGGTTGACTGGTGTGAAGAAATACACGATGAAGCGAAAAATAATGTTATGTTTTGCACAAAAAATTACCTCAGCAATAAACCTTCATTTGAACTTCCTTTACACCTTATGAAATCAACCTCCTACAAAGCTATGCAATACTTTTCGTTGAAATCGGGTGAAATTAATCATACCAGAAATATATCTACTTGCTTGAAGTGCAAAAAAAAATTACACCTCAAAAATAACTTCTCTAAGCCTGTTTCTCTAAGGTATATTTCTATCAACCTTAAAAAAACTTCAAGTGAGAATAAAATAACTACATAAACCTTGATTATAAACCACGGGAAGTTGATTTTATAATGTTGATTTTCAAGTTAACTTCAAATAAACCTCAAATCAAATTAACAACTTTAAATAAACCTTTAAAAACACTTTGGATTTTCGTAAGGGATATCATTTGCGTGTTGGCATACATGAATTTGAGGGAAAAATTTTATATATAGATGAAATATTAAAATTATATTCAAAATTATAAAATATAAAAAATGGATTAATGTTTCCTCTATATTTTGAAAAAAAAAATGAAACAAATTAATTATAAGTAAATACTGTAGGAAGTGTTAAAAACTTTGAGGAAATTTCGGTCATTAAAAACAAGTATTACATGCAAAAATTAACAAATATTTTTTTCGAAATAAGATTATACATGTTCTGGCAAAAAAACAGACATCATCTAGACTTGTACATATAGATTAGGCCTTCAATTCATTATGGTGTATGGCTCAGTATGAAGTTTAGTGAGTAAATATTCCTTGTAGACAATTTGACACATTATTAAACATTATTTTTCGTGTGTTTGTGATGCGTGTATCTAAATTAGATGAACAATAAAATTCCTGGTTATTATAGGCATATTTAAAATAACGCTTATTTGATGTGAGACAATAAAATAAAAAGTAATTGCGACAATAAAATAGAGACTATATTGCATGCTAAAAAATTGACACTTTTAAAATTTTATATTCTAGACCATTTTGATAAATGTACTGTAGAAAATAGTTGCATAATAAGAATTGCACGTAAATTAAAATTAAGATGCTGGTAATTACACACTTAACTAATAATAAGATGTGATATTTGATAAACTTTTATAAAAATTGATTTTAAAGCATTATTGAAAAAATAACCATGTTTTAAATAAGATTTCAGAAATATCTTGTCACATATTGATCTTAGATTAAAACTAGGATTTTCAAACAAATTCACTTACTTGAACTGCAAGGATTGTAAAATTTATTTTCAATTAAATTGAAACTATAGCTTATATTTTAATAGAAGTTTTTAAAGAAAGTAAATACATAAAAAGCAAATACGTAAAAAGAAAAAACAAATACATATAAAGTAAAAACATCAAAGTGTAAATATAAAAAGGAATCCCGATTCGCCACACTTCAAGCCAGAGGGTATTTTCTTTAAATAAGCTTCTGCTTGACAGAAAGAAGTTATTGGAGCTTCTAAAATTTTGGACAATATAGAATTGAATCCTTTTGAATTGCTTGAAAAACCAATTTTCAACATATGACTGTTTTTTAAAGGATTTTATTTTGCGTTCGCTTTTTCATATTGGTTTATGGATAAAAAGATTTGCATTATTCCAAAATTATCCATGCCAAACAGCATTAGAATATTAGTTTTATTAGAATATTTAACAATGTGTGATTCTAGATGAAGCATAAAATTGCAAAATAACATTATGGTTATCAAACAATCAAATATTAATTATCTAGTTAATTCTAAAATTTTGAAATCTAAAGAATATCCTTTTGGTTGAAGATGAAACATATCTTTGTTACAAACATAAAAGCTTTTTGTTTGGTTATTTTAATTATGATATTTGAAGAAAAAAAACATAAATTTATACTGAGTGAAAATATAAGAAAAAAATTTAAAATCAAATGCAACAGTTATAAAAAAATATAACAATGCTGATTTTGTTGTTCTTATGGAATCATTCTTTTGAAAATGCATTTATGTATTTCTTGAAATGGTTCTGAAAAAAATATTAAATAAACACTGATAAAGCTCAAATCTTTGGATAAAATTATTTTTATTTTATGAAGCAAAAATATTTGTTGAAAACACCGTATTTCCAGAAAGATCCAGCTTAAGGTAGTAAACATTTTTACTCTTCTTTTAAATTATAAATAAATGTAAAAAAAAATTTTAACTTAATGACTTTTGATAATTAGGTCGTTACAAGAAAACATGTGCTTTTTTTCGTGAAACAAGAGTTTTAATTGTGGATTTAAGTACAGAGAGGGCTTGGTCCTCTGTTGACTGATGGATTTGACCGTATAATGAGGGCTCTGACAATCTGATGAGGGCTCTGACCATCTTCGACCATGGATTTCTTCTTGATGCTCACTTGAAGGCTATACCGATTATTTAGTAAAGTCTAACGCCCTGACAGATGCAATTTTTTAAAGTTCTATTTGCAGGTTCGCGTTACACATCGAGGAAAGGTTAGCTGAAGTACTGGTAGTATAGTACCCTATTGAGGCTGGGCTGGTTTTAAGTACTTGAATAGGGGAATGCATGTGATTACTACCGTGAACTTATAGGAGGTAGCTCTGAATGAACTTATGTTCTAGCCATATACACTTCTTAAACTAATGTCGTATTTCTACATATATTTTTCTTTAATGATTCAGTATTCTATACTCCGAAAATGTTAATTATTTTATTTTATGGTTTTGTCTTATTTCAGATATACAACCGGGTTTAAAATGGGTTATTGCGGAAATAGTATTTTAATTTCTGCAATTGAGTGGGTAAATTGGTAATGCATAAGCTAATTGATAAACCACAATATGATACAGGTTATAGCTGCTAAATGACTCCTGTGATTTGTTAGATACAAATTTTATTAAAGAATGCCGAAAAAGCAGGTGCCATTCAACACGAAAAGTGATCCATCATTTGATGATTTATCAGATATTGTGATAAGTGCAAGGAAAAGGATATCTAGAATTCAATCCTTTTCGGCAAAATATAATACTTAAAAAATGATTCGAATTCATGCTATACATTTCATTGTTTTGAAAATAAACGTGAGTTTAATAGCATGTTAAAAAAAGTTCAACTATACATAGAATTAGATTTCCTCCAAATAAACAGAATTTTGAAGGATATTTTACTGTGGCAAAGATTAAAAAATTATTTGACTATTTAATATTATACGAAGAAGCTGGATAAAAAGCTATTGAGAAAATGTTTTGTCCCATAAAAACGCATTAAACATGTTAAAAAATGTAGCTTATAATCCTTGACACAATTTGAAATTCAATTCAAATTCAATAAAAAAAAATTAAAATTGACTGGAAATTTTAACTTAAATTTAAAAAATTTAAGTGTGATGGCTTAAATAAATATGGGTTTTAAAATTAAGTTTTTTTTGGTTATAAGAAGTGCGGTTATTCTTTAAAATAAATAAAAAAAAAAGCAAATACATAGGTAAAGCATACCTGCAAAATCATAGATAAAGTTCAAAGAAAACTTTCCTTTAAAAATATTTTTAATTTTGTGCCATTATTTACAATTTCTGTTTGAAGGATGACTATGGAAAGCAACTTTATTTCAAAATTTAATTATAAAGTTTCTTTGATGAAAAAAAATTCTCCTCAATGGATACTCATGAAAAATAAACATAGCTTACCTTTATTAGACTTTAAATTTCGAATATCGATTGCCGGATACTTTAAACTCAACATTCCCTCTAAATATTTCGATAATTTATTTGATGGATAGTGTATGTTCTGTCTATGACAGGTGAGTAAACTATGATAACAAGAGGAATGAAAAATAGAATTTATCAGACTTTTCGGTAATTGTCTAAATATCTGTAGTAAATGAATCTATATTAAATTTTGGAAAATAGTTCATAGCTAATTAATTTTGTGAAACTAAATGAGACACATTCAATGACATCTGTAAGTTAAATCTGTTTTCAAATGAACGTAGAGGGATGGGTGACATATGCTGTTACAAAAAAGCACACGCCAGCATCTTTATATTCAAAAAATTTCGGATGAAATTCCGATGAAAAGCACTAGTATCTTGAGTGCAGCATCTGTAAGATTCCTTTTACCTTAGAATCCATTTTAATCTTAAAATTTTAAACTGTAAATTTTACTATAATTTTTATTTAAATGCAATGATTTGGTGAGTTCAAAGTAAATATTACCATATAAAAACAAGATTGTTTGTTCTGAATGAATTTTACTGTGAAAAATACTGGTACCTAGACTGGCCGTTGCATTTTACCGGAATTCGATCAGTAATTTTTTACAGTCTTGTAGATGATTAGGACACACCTTTCTATGAAAAGAATCGCTTCTTAAGATAAATAAAATATTTGGTTATACTAAATTATTTAGGCAAATAAATATTAAAAATTGATATTTTTAAAATATGTATAAAATTATATATGAACGCTTACACTCAAAACGAACCTCTAGATTTTGCCCACTCAATTAAAATATCCAAATTGAAGAGGGCTATCAGTAATTCAATCGCAAAATTCTAATTTCCATTCAATTAATGTTTAAAGATAAAGAAAACTTACATTTTATAGAAATTTTTAAATGAGAAAAATATTATGATCGGTGTCAAAAATAAAATTTCGAGCATGAGCACCGGGCATACAATACAGAAAAACTTGTTTGTTGGTGAATTTAAATTCATATATGAATGCCATAGAGGTGACGTTTATAGTACCTGCAGTGACGGCATACACTGAGAAAAAAATATGGTTAAGGTTTCAGAATATGGTAATTTTTACCATATTTCTGGCTGTATGGGAACACTATTTGGTTTTTTAACGAAGTGTTTTGCTAATGATTGTGGTAAAATTAACAATAAATATATAGCTTTATAATATGCGATAAAATTGGGCAAATGCTTCAAAATTTGGTAATTTTATCGTGATACTTCAGAGCTAGGCTGAAGAACCATTTATTCGGTTAAATTTACTTTTCAGTTTTGCATTTTTTACGAAATGTGTGGTAACACGAACTGTATTTTTGAAAACCAGAATTTCAGGTAAACCGTTACCTGTACGGTAATTTCACAAAAATTTTTTCCTTGTATAAAAAAAAAAAATAAATAAAAATAATAAGGGTGTTTTGCAAAATATTTTCGTTTCATGTGCACATGAAAGATCCGTCACGTGATTTGACCTATGAAGAAACTATGAGCAATTTTCATATTTTTCTTAAAAAAATTGTAGAAAAAGTACCTCTTGTTTTGCATTCATGCAAATAAACTAAAGAAGGTAAGCTACAGTCCAATCATCTGTTTTATTACGCATTAAAAATTCTCTCTATGTTCTATTCTACTTTCATATTTCAAGCGAATTGGGTTTATTCTAATCTAAAATAACAAATTTTTAAACCTATTTCCAAAACAAATTTACATAAAAGAAAATAATGTCCTACCTGATGTAAAAGGATAAAGTGATATTTTTCAACCTTTTGCAGTTAAAAAATAAAAGACGAAATATTTCTTCGAATCCGTATTACTTTTTAGAACGATTGGGAATAACGGCGACGTTATTTGGAGTCCAAATGCTAAATTTGTGTAGGCAACATTTCTTACACTAGGGATTCCAAAATGTATATTTATTTATTCTAGTGTCTTTGTAAAATCAAAACACAAAGGAGAAAATACAGCGTTTGGTGAATTTCAATGATATTTTTTATTTACATTTATTTTTCTTTATTTCAGAAAGAATTGTATTCCTTTCTTTTTTTACTCATTGTTTTCTTTCAGCGCTCGGGAATAAAATAAACAAAAACATCTAAATCCAAATGTCACCGTTTAGAGAATTTATTCTGCATTTTATTGTTTTTGCATAACTATGCAGTCCACAAGACAAATATTTTAAGTATTTTTGAGCTGTAATTTACGCTTAAGTGTTGCTGAAATGAAATTGTATTTAAACAATTGTATGTTTTGAGTAATGTATAACATAATTTTACTCCATTAAAAGAAACTTGTTTCACTGAAAAATTTATTCGAGTTTTTTCCTTTCCTTTTCTTACTATTTTCATTTTTTGAAACAAGAAATACTATAATTTATTTTTAAAATTAAATAATTATATCAAATTTTAAAAAATTACGTATTTTTTTTATCATTTTATTATATTAATAAAAAAAATAAGCAAGACATTCACAAAATGTCCGATTGTTTTGAAAAATCTGTGTATGTTTTTTGATAATCACTTTTTTGATAAATACATATATAAAATGCCAGAAAATATCAGTTTAGGTTTTAAATTGGCAGAAATCAAGACGATAAACATATTTCAGATAAAAATAATGCTAAAATTTCATAACAGACAGCTGAAATGGTACGATTAAGACATTCGATTTAAAATAAAATAGTTTAAAACGAAAAAAAAAACCCAACAAAAACCACTGCTTTTCAGTTTTGTTTAAAACATATTGTCTGAATGAATGAAGTTATGGCAAGAGTTTTCTTCGTATTATGATCTGATGCTTAATTAAAAAAGCCAAATAAAATAAGATAAGCTTTCATTTAAGAAAAATATTAATAGGATTGCATGGTAAAAATTCCTAATATGAGAAAGAAAATATGAAGTTGAATCATATTAATCCATCTCAATTGAGCGTAATAGCTGCCTTTTTATTAAATATGATTTGGATTAGTTTAAAAATTATAATTAAATTTTAATTTATTTAAGCTTCATCATTCAATTAAAACTGAATGTAATCAAACTCATCTTAAATTATTCAAAATGAATTATAGCTATGGTATTAAATTACTTTATTTTTTTCAAAAATATGTTAATAAAGCATTATATTTTTTGCATTTTAGTATAGTAAGAAACTTAACAGTTATTAATGCTTGTGTATACCGTATTAACGTATGCGCAATCATTCATTAATAAATACTATAATTTCGTAATAGACAGCGGTAATGGTACCATAAAGGGAAATGATTTAAAATAAAACAGTTTATAAGTTCAAAGAAAAATCATTGCTTTTCAGTTCTGTTTAAAACACATTTTCTGAGTGAATAAAATTATTGACATGCATTTTCCTTTTTATGATCAGACGTTGAAGTGTTAAAAAATCCTTGCTAAATCAGATAATTTTTGCTTTTACAAAAAGCTATAAATAGAGTAATGTACAGTATAAATTTCCTAACATTATGAACGAGAAAATCGAAAGATATAATGGAAAATATAAAGTTGTATCATATTAATCCATCTCAATTAAGCGTGATAGTTACCTTTTTATTAAATATGATGTGGGAAAATTTAAAAATTGTAATTAAATTTGATATTATTAAACTTTGTCATTCAATACAAACTGGATGTAATCCAACTCATCTTAAATTATTTAAAATGATCTATAACTGTGATATTAAGTTAGTACATTTTTTACGAAATTGCATAGATAAACATTATAACAATGTATTTTCTTTTCTTTTGATTTTCAGCTTTAGTAAGAGCTTAACAGTTACTTCACATCTCTTTGTAACGCATTATTTTTATCAACAAGCATATATTAATAAATACCATAATTTTATGATGCATAGCTGAAATGGTACCATAAAGTGATTCAATTTAAAATCAAAAAAAATTAGAAAAAAAAATTAAAATAAGAACTATTGCTTCTTCAGTTTTATCTAAAACATATTTTCTGACTGAATGAAATTTTTGCCATGCATTTTTCTATTGATGATCTGATGTTGAAGTGCATAGAAATCTTCGATAAAACCAGATATTTCTACTTTTACAAAAAGCCATCAATTGTGAAAAATTTCTGATATTATGATGGAGGAAACTGAAAGATATTATGGAAAATATAAAGCTCTATTATACAAATCTCTTTTCACTAATCGTGATAGTTACCTTTTAATTAGATATGATGTCGGCAAGTTTAGAAAATATAATTAAATTTAATTGAGCTTTAATATTTAACAAAAGCTGGATGTTATCAAACTCATCTTAAATCATTCGAAATGATCTATATTTATGATATTAAGTATAACCTATTTTTTACAAAATTACTCAGATAAGCTTTATTACCATGTATTTTTTTTTATCTTTCAGCTTTAGTGAGGAGCTTAACAGTTGTTTAGGTTCATTTTATTTCTTCTTAAAGAAAGAGAGTATAGAGGAAGAAGGCCAGGAATACTAACTAGTATTGATGTATCCCAAAAGACCAATAAAACGAAGGCCTGCTATTTAGGGATTCTTCGATATAATTTAGAAGAAGAAAGTTCAACAAAACAGCTTCTGTATTTATCTAAGATATAAAAGAATGACACATAATTCCCTGGAAGTATAATTAGCTTTATATTCTACTTTAGTCTTATATCAAGAAATTTTAAGCATTAATTTTATGGCACTCTAAAAGAGGAGCAATTATAATGATTTAGGCTTACAAAGAAAAGAAATTCTCATTTTGGAGATTAGAGCCAGATTCTTTTCTTCGAGTAATTTTCGTATTGTGGTATTAACGTTTTTCACAACGGAAAGAAATGGAGGGTAAACTTTTCATGTTTATGACTGTTCTGAAAATGTTTAGTTACATAAATATCACTTTATGATTTTTTAATTTCTATAGAAATATTTAAATAACACCAAGAATTTAAAAATAATTTTTGTTAGAATTATTTACTAATAAAATTTTCATTGAAAATCATTATAAAATATATCCTTTATAAACGTTGATTTAAACGAATTATGAACAAACCTCTTCAAACCTAAAATCAAACCTAATCTTATCCAACCTAAAACAACAACGTAAGTATTACTTTATGATTTTTTTAGAAATATAAATATTGAAGAAAAATATTAAAATTTAGAGCTTGAAAATAATTTTTGTTGAAAGATTTTTTAAAGTAAATTTTTATTGAAAATTATAATAAAATATGTCATTTTTAAACGAAGGTTTCGGTAAGATCTAAAGTTTGCAATTGGAACTTTGGTTTCAATAATAATATACCTCTTAAAGCCTTAAAAAAAGAAAAAAAAAGAAAACGTGGAATTATTTAGATATTGAAAAATTAGCTTTAAGTTTTTTCTTCTATTCCAATAACGTAAATAATAATAAAAACAACAGTGGCAACAACAAGCAATAAATTCCCTGTTTATTTATGTTTCTCTTACAACTATTTTGTATATCATCATCCCTTATAATTAGATATTCTACTTTTGTGTTATATCAATAAATTTTTAGCAATAATTTTATGGCACTATAAAAGAGAAACAATTGTGATAATTTAGGATTGCGAAGAAAAGAAAAAAAGATGAAAATTACAACAACAGTGGCAACAACAAGTGATAAATTCCCTGTTTATTTATGTTTCTCTTACAACTTTTTTGTATATCATCATCTCTTATGATTAGATATCCTACTTTTGTGTTATATCAATAAATTTTAAGCAATAATTTTATGAAACTATAAAAGAGAAACAAGTGTGATAATTTAGGATTGCAAAGAAAAGAAAAGATGATCAAAATTAAATTTTGGTTCGAATTTCAACATACATTTTAAAGCCCAAAAAATACATTGAATTATTTAGATATAAAAAAATTGGTGTTAAATTTAGGCTCCTGTTCCAACATAACAATTAAGCAGAAAATACCCTATAATAAATGCTTCATTGGAAAATATGCTTCTGTGAAAAATTTATAAATGTTATTATCTTTTTCGATTAAATAGCGATCCTTCGTTTTCCAGAATTTTTGAACTCTTCTTTAACTTCTTAAACACTTATTCTGATGTCTCAACTCAATTAAAACATTTCAGCATTTGGATGCAAATGTCACTCTTCAGTGGATTTCTACCTACTGTGGAAGTAGGGGAAACCAGAAGGTTGATGAAGTGGCCTAAGAGGCAAGACCATATAACAAGGCAGCAATAATTCGATCTTGTTTACAATTTTAGAACAAATATTCAGAATAAAAGTTTCCTCCAGCCCACGATCACGGTAATCGAGCCTCTCAGGCAAGGCTGCTACAGTTTTAATTGTAACGTAAAATTTTAGTTTGCTAAACCAGTCGATACTTTAATTCATAAGGAACTACATAAGCGGTTCAATTACTTCTCTGGAAAATAAGTTTTTATACAAATATATTGCTCCTTCAAATTAGTTTATTAATAAATCATAATTCCGAGCTTAAAATTTCTCTTCTTTATAATTTAAAAAATTTCTAAAGTTTCACTGCAAGAATGCATATTCGTCGCAAGAAGAATGCATATTCGCTGCAAGAATAAGGAACGCTACTATCTGGAAAAGAAGCACCCTGGCAAAAGTAAGATCAAGAATATCTAGAAATAAATGTTTAATATTTTTGTTCGCTACACCTAATGTGCAACACTTTTCTTTTTTTTTTACAAACTGGATGAGATAGTTATCTCTATTATACAAAAAAAAGACTCAAAACGAAACCAAGATTCCATTAAAACAGCGGGTTTTCCCAATCTGTCCGAATCTCTACCTTAAGGGTGTAAGTGAAGAACATTACCAGATGCTAGCGTCCAACCACCTTCTTCTGCCAACAACCACCCCCTGCAGGCTATGAAAGAGACTCCCTTTAGAATAGTCTTGTGTGGACGGAAACAATTATCTCACATTCCGGATGGAAAAGTCTCTTTTAGGAACTTTTTTCTTCCTTTTTTTTTCTCTTCTCTCACGGGGAATTTTCTTCCTCTTCTTCATCTTGTTTTATTTTTGGTTCTTCTTCCTATACCCCATCATCATTTCCTACCTTGCAGGGATGAAAAAAAGGCAAATTCTAGATAAAAATCTAGGTATTACTTTGACATTTTTATTTTGGTTTTCCTGTGGAAGAAATTGAAACAGGAATCCGGGCATTTAAATGACGTTGTAAAAAGTATTTTATGTTCTTAAGCAGAGGATCTGACAATACTTTGTAAGAATAAGAAATGATAGCTATAATTACTTTTAAGGAAGAAAATATACTTTCAGAATAGATCACTTGCTAATTTAGGAAACTTGATCATTAACTCGAAAAAAAGAGTTATTCAAGTATACCTTCATTGAAATCACATATAATTTTGTTCAAAATGTATGTAAGTATTTTAATAGTTCAAACAAAATGTTTCTATACTTTTCAGATATTTGATACTTTGTATCTAAGTGTATATTATAATTATTTTCTACTTTATTGTGTAATTAACGTAATAACTTGTTTTAATCATGGTTGCTTCAAACGTGGCTGTTAATACGATAATATATCTTAAATTGCTTTGAGGAACATTTTTCTTGTGTTGCTTTATGCTGCATGAGTTTTAATTGAGAATATCTGCAATTAGTTCCAAATCTGCAATTAGTTTCTCTCTCCAAGCACCAGTTTTTTTAATGACATTTTTAGTCAATTTTTGTCGAAATGTACAAGTTTAAAAACGCTATTTATAACAGGTCCTTCACATAAACGTTTCAAAAATCTTCTAGGGGAGATAGAGCACATTATCAGAGCTTAAATTGCATTGAAATTCATGCCCGGAAGTATCATCATACGTCGCTATACCTATTATGAACTTTTTTTCTTCGCATGCGTCCGAATAGGTCTTAATAGGGTAACGCTTCTTGCCTCATATGACTACACATTTAGGCATATGTTTTCATGCAAATTCAATCCCTATGATTGGCCCTAATTATTATAGAAGTTTGTCGAAACTTTTATATGATCCCCTGTTACATGTAACGTTTTCAAATTTTGCCTTTCGACAAATAAATAGACCAAATATGCTACTTAAAAATAATCTGTAGCTTTAAGGGCAAAACTAATTTAAGATTCGAAATCCATATACCCAAATAAGCAGCAAAACTTTGTTCCCCATATTAACTTTGTACCCCTTAATTATAATATAATAGATATATTATAATTAAGGGGTTAACGACGTTATACGAAAATAAATATGATAGAATTCCAATCAGGCAAATAGTCCTTGAATTTCAAGGACCATCAGAAATTAAAATATTTTTCATGTTTAATAAAAAATAAAATTTTTATGCCTTCAACTTTGCCACGAAGTTACAGTCATTGGCATATTGTTACAAAATGTCCGCAATATTTTGTATAAAATATTAAATGTTCACTTTTATCACGCAAGGGAAAACAGAGGAAATATTCAATAAAAAAACAATATTATTGCTCAATATTATCATTGAACTTAAAAAGAGACATGTAAGTCATTAGACATGTATGACAAACGTATATTAAAGTTTGCATTGATTAAAGATTCCATATTTTTGTTCAATATCAACCGAGAAATTCCTCAGAGTATAGATTTAATTTTTTAACCCAAAATTACAAAAAATGTTTCTCAATACTATTATTAGAACCACCACTGTTTGAGAATCGAGCATTACGTTGCTTTTAGTTATAATGTGAGAAAATAGGATTTAGAAATTTGAAATTTCAAGCATGTGTGGATAAATGGACTGGGAGTACGATGAAATAAAAAATAAAAGGTTGATTCGATACTTATTTGTTCGATACTGATAAACTGTTTTACAATTTACTCTTTTACTATTTAACTGTTTTATTAAAAGTTATGCGGATTACACTGTTGCCCACTTAAATGCACCTACAGATTCAATATCCGAAATTTGCCATGCTAAAAGAGCCATATTTATTTCGTAACTTAGTGTAATTTTTCTCTAAAATTCCAAAATTTTTGTTTTAAAATTTTTTCAATGTTAATTATTTTTTTTCTTTTTCCTTTTGTTGCGGTTCTTGCATTGTAATAGTTTACAGAACACATTTTTAATAACTCGAAAGCTGTAAGACGTAGATACTGGAAATAACAACAATAGTGTATAGAAACTGTGCTGAGAGTACGAAAAAATAATGAATTAAACAATTAAAAAGTAATATTTTGTCTTAAATTTATTATCTGTTTAACCTGTGATAAAATTATCGTGCTGGACTCTCGCCGAACTGCAACATAGCCTAAAATAGCGAAAAAGCTTTATCAACCCAGTGATTAGAGTATCGGACTTCAAATTAGAGAAACCAGGGTTCAGTACTCGAAGCACTAAGGCTCTCCGAGTACAATGCGCAATACTTGCTCATAAAATCTGTAGAATGGGAAGTCCTGTAATTAATTAGTATCATGAAGCAGTACCATGAGTTGGATCTGAAGAATTATAATTCCTCTTCAGATCTACGTCCAAATTGCGGAAATGTCTGCAGAAGTGAGGAGTGCTGTCGTATTTCGAGGGATTGTGATTTTTGTCGCACTTTCATCCAAGCGGTATGATATTTTTTCATTCAAATTTATGATATTTTGAGTCATGAATTCTTCCTTACTTAATTTGCTTCTGATAATAAATATTTATTCATGGTTATAGGAATTCTTTATCAATTTAGCGAAACTCATATTATAACCTCTCTTTGAAAGTAACAAAGAGAGAGAAAGAGAAAGAGAAAGAGAAAGAGAGAGAGAGAGAGAGAGAGAGAGAGAGAGAGAGAGAGAGAGAGAGAGAAATTTTAAATGTTGTCAGATATAAATCACAACAATAAAACAGAAATTTTTAAATTTATAAAAATTTATTACATGATTGGTAAAAATGCTTTCTATTTGTTTTGTTGTATTAAAACTTTCTATTAATGCAGATATAAAGCTCAACAATAAAACAGAAATTTTTAAATTTATAAAAAATTATTACATGATTGGTAAAAATGCTTTCTATTTGTTTTGTTGTATTAAAACTTTCTATTAATGCTTCATATTTAAACTGTCATTAAATGTATGCTTCATTAACGAGTAGAACTACTTCGAATTTATTTTTTTCTCATTGTGTCTCATTTAATTTATTTTCCTTATTGCGTCACTGCATTCCTAAATTTTTTTTTCAGTGCAGTTGAATAATTTTTTAATACCAAGTAATCACTTATTTCTTTTTTTAATATATTAAAGATGACGATTAACATATTAAAGGCGACATAAAAAGAGGTTCTTTCCTTTCTTGAAAAGTATCGACATTTTAGAAAAAAAATGAATAAAAGGTCAATCACGGAGTTAATGACTCATGCGAACAGAATGTGGAGCTTCCTAGTTATTGAAAATTTTACCATAAATGTTTTAATAAAGTATTACATTCAATAAACTTACCTAGTAATCTTATTTACATAATAATCCGATTTTTTTAAACATGAACACAGTTTTATCATTATATATCCATAATAAACAACGAAACAATACTTTTATTAAAGTAGATAATTTTTCACAGTTAATATATTATCAGAAATTTCCGTTTCAAATATATTTAATTAACTGCCTTAATTAAATGTATATATATTCAGAACAAATATTTTCTCACAATGAATCATCTTGAATAACCGTATATCGTGTTAAAATTCACCGCCGCACTATTCATTTCGCTTTCATTTAGAAACGAAACTTTTATCTTCCTTTTCCAATGCAACTTTGTTGAACGGAATAAAAGAAAGGAGCGGGGATAAATTATTTGTGTTGTAGTTACGTGGGAAAAAATCTGTAGCTACGCTAACTCTGATAAGCTTTTTAGTCAATAAAACATTGTGCAGGGGGAGTTTGGCGAGAAAGTTTGCTTATTAAAATAGAATTCATTTTTATGCAATTTATCTATTTTTTGACATAGAATTCTTTTTGTATTTCGAAAAAGGCTTTATTAATACTGGATGGGCAAAATTTATTTAATTATTAGTTCAAATAAACTAATAATTGACTAATTGTTTCAGCAAAAGAGTTTTTTTTTATATTTAAAAAAAATGAAAAATGTTTGATAAAAATTGCTGGTTGATTGAAAAAAATAACTAATCAATAATTTAAGTTGTAAAATTTTTTCGTCAATTTGAAACTAATTTGTAGAGTGCATTTAAAATTAAGAGTGTAGTATAGCAAAGTCTTAATTTTTTAAGTCTTTGTTGAGTACGAATCTTTAAATGTATTGTAACCAAACATTGGAAATTAAATAAAAAAAATTAATAAACAAAAGTGAACTAAAAGTACAATGTGCATATTGTTTGACATTTAAGTAAAGTATAACAAAGTGGATTAATTAGAATAACTTAAGGTAAAAATTCTTACTATTTTTTTTTTTTTATACTTTCAGATGCTATAAATTTATGCAACTCTTAAAAATGTCTTTTAATTCTAATATTTTAATCAGAACTAACAATAAACAAAATGCTGCAGAAATAAATAATTTTATTTATGTAATTTTTACTATACACAAGTATATATGAAGATGAAATAAAAACAATATTTTTAAAAAAATAAAATTTTAATATTTGTATATTGTGGTTTAATATACAAAGTATTTAATTAGATATAATTTTAAAAGCACATCATATTGTACTTAACAGAGATATATAAAAAATATTAATAAATTTTTCAGAAATTAACTTCTAAATACAAAAATTTTCTTTAAAAACTGCTTAAACAAATTATAATAATTTCCCTTTTACTAAAGTATTAATTAGTCTTAATTATTTTATTTATTAGTAATTATTTTTATCAGATATTTATAACTAAAATACCTTAACATATTTAGTAACATATTTATTAATCAATTCAGTAATCGAAACAGTACATCTTATTTTGAATGCATGAAAATTTAATTAACAATAGTGTTATTAAAAAGTAGGACATATTTTAAGCAAGTATATTTTTTGCTTGATAAAAGTGATTATCTTGAAATGTGTTTTTTTTTATAGCTGAATGGTATAAACCAATACTCGAAAGAACTACATCTCAAAATATTCACAGCATACATCAAATTTATTCTCAAGTATGCCTCCTTTGATTCATTGGCGGCAGATTGAAAAAAAAGTACAGTTGTAGTTTAACCGAAGAATTCATTTAACAAAGCTATCACTCACGTTTTTTTTTTACTGAATGTTAGTTATTAATTTAAATGAAATGAATATTAATTTAAAAATAATTTAGTGAACATACTTGTGAGATATTTACACCTAGAATTTATTTAAAAATATTTTGTAACAGATTAATTATTTCATTCAATAATCATACTTATTGATATATTTTATTTCGAATGTGAAAAATTTAATCAACAAAATCATCAGTAAAATGCAGAACCATTTTTGGTTAATGTAATTTTTACTCGACAAAAGTTATTACTTTAAACAGTTCTTTTTTTACTAGCTGAATGGTACAAACCAATACTCGAAAAACTACATCTCAAAACATCCACAGCGTATATCAAATTTATTCTCAAGTATACCTCCTTTGATTCTTTGGCGGCAGGTAGAAAAAAAAAACAGTTGCAGTTTAACCGAAGAATTTATTTACCCAAACTATTACTGATGTTTTTTTTTTTTCTGAAAGTTTTATTAATTTAACTGAAATGAATAATGAATTAAAAACAATTTAGTGATCATACTTGTGAGACACCAGGAATATATTTAAAAATATTTTGTAACAGATTTATTTTTTTATTCAATAATCGTGATTATTGAATAAAATTTTATATTTTATTTTGAGTGTAAAAAATTTAATCAACAAAATCGTCAGTAAAATGTAGAACCATTTTTGATTAATGTAATTTTTACTCGACAAAAGTTATTACTTTAAACAGTTCTTTTTTTAATAGTTGAATGAATCAAAGCAATCTTCTAAAAACTACATCTCAGAATGCCCACTGCGTATGTCAAAATTACTCTCAAGTATATCTTCTTTGATTCATAGACCGATCGGAAGATAAAGTACAGTGGTAGTTTCACCAACGAATCCCTTTAATGAATTATCATCCACATTATTTACTGAACGTTCAGTCAGGCGTTCGACGTTTGGGAGGATCTCTGGACAGTTTCTCCTTGGTTAAATGTACTTAACTTGATTGGTATCCACGATTAGACTTACAGAAGGCATTGATCGATATATCATCCTTATTGAAGCTTATTTTGAAAGTTTTCCGATTCAACAGAATTGAAGTTAATTCCATTTATTATATATTCAAAGGGATCAATGCAGTTGATCAATTTTGAAAGATGAACACATTATTTAATAATATTCTATAAAATGATATGAAACTTTCAAATTTTTACGTTGGCATTTTTACGTCCGGTTTACTAATTAATTACGATCGGTAAACATTATGTTAGTTTTTATTTGTGTAAAATATTCGCTTACAATAATTATGTTAAAAGGATTTCCACTTATTTTGTTATTCCTTAACAAACATAGTTTTTTTTATATTAGATTGCGAAAAAAAGTTTTTCTTGGCTTTTTAAAAGTTGCTTTATTATGGTTCGAAGAAAATATCATTGAACAATTCGAAGAACACATCAGTTTCTCCGAAAATTTAAATTTAAATATTTGCCAAAAACACATTCTAAGTAAATTTTGATTGTCCATACCGAGTTCCTGCAAAATGGTTGAGAAACAATTTACTTTTGATGAGTTTTAAATTTTAATTTTCTTTAATTCCTAATAAAATTCAAAGGACATATCAGTTTCCCTAGAAAGGAATACCAAATGTTTATTTTTCAAAAATACTTATTACGTACAGTTCAGAAATACATACATTCATTATTATAGTTAGTGAACTGTTATGGAATAGTTTATTATTAAGGATCATGTAATTGTAAAACTTTAATGCCGTTGTTCTTTGCTTGATAAAATCTGAACTCAAGCTCCTAAGCAGAACATATTTCTATGAGTGATACTTTACTCTCGCGTTTGTTTTTAACACTCGTATTACCACAAATAAAATTTTTCCAATGCTTAAATTTGTATTGATCAGTACATAATTTTGGTTTCGGACATAAATTTTTGAATTTTAAGGTCAAATTGTATTTACTCTCGCGTTTGTTTTTAACACATATTACCATAAATAAAAAATTTTCCAATGCTTAAATTTGTATTGATCAGTACATAATTTTGGTTTCGGACATAAATTTTTGAATTAGATGGACTACGATTTTTTCTAATTGAAATTAAGTTTTTTTTTCTCAGGATATTTATTGACAAGCATCGGTTTAAGAAACAAAATTTAACACTTACTTGTGTGGAGTAATCTTTAATTTGTTTATATGACTTATAATGATTATTTGGAAAAAATAATAGAAAACATTTGTAATAAAAATGAGGATATTTTTAATTAGCTACTAGCGGAGTTATGATCATAAGTGGCTGAAATCAATTAGACTTTTAAACCATATGACGCAGGAATATATCCATCAAACAAAGAAGCTACTCAATGGTGCGCGGCACCGTCAAAAATACCGGTATCCAAACTATGCGAACTTTTTACCTTAGAATCCATTTTATTTTAAAATTTGGCAGAGCAAAGAGTCTGATATATTTCAATTCTTATACAGTAGTATTTACGGTAAAATCTCTGAATCACTGTAATTAAATAAACTTAAGTGTAAAAATCATGTTATCAAATTTTAAGGTAAAAAAAAATACTGTGAAATGTATTTAACAGATGATGCTCACAAATTGTTACTTCTTCTTTACCGAAAATTGCTCCAGCATTTTTTTCAGTGCAGTTGATAAAAAGAATATTATACCTTCTCTTCGTAATACATTTGAATGTATAATATAGTTTTTAATTTTATTTTTTTCGAATTATATCAACAATTAAGATTCCACTGCCTTGAAATATTACTTATTTTAATTAAAAGAAATATATTACATTTCATACATTATTAATATTTTAAGATTAATTTCTTTTTATAAATACTGAAAAAGTAGAAGAAATGAAATAAATGAAACATCTGAAAATGGACAGAATAGTTAAATAGTAATAACGATAGCAGGAAAAATGCATTTTGAGTATATTAAAATGCTAATATCTAGGAAAAAACTAAATATTATGCATTATATTTTTCATTTTATATAAAGTTTATCATAATCATTTGATAATGTTGGAGTAGGAAATTTGATTTGCTATTAATATGAAGGTTAACAACGTTACTGTAAAATATATTAAAAGGAATTCTAATTTGCATAAACATGAACGAAACTAACGTCTTTTAAAGGCAAGATAGCTTCAAATTAAATTTCTGACGTTACATTTAATTGAATATTCTCTCTTTATGGAAACGATTTGGTAGTAAAAGAGATCAATTCTGGCGAAGAGAGTGTGTTCTTCGAAACCCATTCGAGTGAAAATCTCTCACATACATCTGTGCTAACATCGAGGAAGCAAGATTATTAGAACAGAATATTAAAGGTAATTCGAAAATGCAATAACCTAAAATCACTTCGTTGAAAGAGCTTCATTTTATGAAATATCTTGATGGTTTTCAAGGAATCTTATAATTTAACAGAAAAAGAAAGATTGAAATTATTTTCAAACAATAAATATTAAAAATAATACTTGGTTAACACAATACCTGGAACGTTAGAAAAGAATGTGTATATTATTCTAATTTATTTACTTTAAAATCAGCCAACACTGAAAGTGAATTGCTTATTATTTTCTATTAAGCTCACTTAATAGCTGAAAGCTTGTTGATTGTTGCTTTTATTTTTTCCGTAAATCTTATATTTATTAAATTTTAAGCTTTTGATAAAAGAAAAAATATACATGGCTTTTAAATTCACGTCCGTACGGACATATATTTTTTATACAAAAAATCTTTATTGGTAAAAGGCGAATGCGGTATTTTCTTTGCATTTTCTTTGTAACTAAATATAAAATATAAAAAAAAATTCGTACTGGAAGTATCAAATAACAAATTCAATGTGTGGAAAAATCTGAAAATTCTGTTTTTCGAAAATATAGAGATTAAATACTGTCTTATAGTGAAATAATATTTAAGCAGCAGAATTTAGAATAAATTTATGTGGAACAAGGCGTAATACATCCCAGGCATGCTGAACAAAAAATCTTTAATTGTACACTAATCTTCCTTGTTCTTTGATGAGTCACTTGCAAATGCAGAGAAGTTCATCCACCAATACATTCCCAACATGACTATTTCCGAATTTCGAATCCTAAGTGTACCACGCAATTTAGTGTTCTAATTTCAATATTATGATCAGGTTATATATATATTAATNATATATATATATATATATATCCTGGATTGTTTGGTACATTAAAGGAATAATAAGCATCACATTGTAAAAATAGTGAAGATAAAGGCATTGGTCCAATACTGGCATTAAAACTAGTGATTTGGGTTTGTAAGCGCTGGTACTAAGCTTTTGGGACCAGTTCTAAAGGTGGTTTTCACTGATTATAATTTGTCTATATCTTCATTATAATTTGAGATATTGTGAGTTATGCGATAAATAGTGATTGATTAGAGAAGTTCTTATCTAACACTCATTATTAACTGCATCTGTATTATTATATTAACGATTTGTTCCGTTTTTCAAAAGGTTCAAGCTGCATTATGTTTTAAATAATATTAAAAAAATGATGGTTTGCAGCGTTCTGATTGGAGGTATGTAAAGGGTGCTTCATATGCAGAAATATAAATCTGCAAAAAAACCTGGTTTTTTTTATTCGCTAGTACACTATTGGTCATCGGATTCATACTTCCACAGCTTACAAGCATGAAGGCAATATAATGCACAAAATTCAGCTTCAAAATTCAAAATTGTATTGCGAAAGCTGAAGCAATGATCGAATGTTTGACCAGAAACTTACCGAATCATTATCATTTATGTAGAAATTGTTTCAACTATCAGGATACGAAGATTCAGATTCAAACTGATAATGACACATCCACAACAATTGTGCTTGATTTTACCATGTTTTCTTGAGAAAAACATTGTATTGCAATGATTGCATTCAACAAACGATGGCAATATCAACAGAGTTAAATATTCATAATTGTAAGATTCGTTTCGTTGATTCTCGAAGTCAATTGGAAGTTCCATTGTGGATTTACTTGGGCAGCCATTTGTTAGTTTTTAACAATTCAAGCGACTTATGTTCCGAAGTTTGGTTGAAAATTTTATTGCTATATTTTTTGTGGGTATTTTACAGTTCATCGTCGATATAGGAATTTATTCAACGACACACTGATTATATTTCACTAGAAATTGATTATATTTCACTAGAAATCCACTTCAATCACTGGATTTTGAACTAAAATAACTTCTCTTAGTTGAAAGTTTTTTTTAAAATAAATGTAGAAATCGTTATCCCGTCACATAATTGCTGAAGTTAAATTTGGTTGTAATTTCATTTAAGACATCGGCTGACTGCAAACATTTTTAATGATCGTAAATATTTTAAATTTAGGCTTTTAAAAACCACTAATGAACAGAACCGAAATTTATTTAGTAATTAAAGTCATCTAATGCTATCACAAATAAAATTCTCCCAGCATTTCATTCAGTATATAAATGACCGAATATATTTTATGTATATGCATTCGCCCAATAAATTTTAATCATTTCAAAACTCTATGACATAAAATGGCTTAATCAAAGTTTAAGAGTAAACTTATTGGGAAGAGTACGGACCTTTTATTTAATTTTACAGCAGGTTCTTCATTTATTTAAAGCTTAATTTTGGATTTTTTTTAAAGTTTACATCGTATTGTTTCTCATGTATTGTAATATATATCGCAATATAAGGATAAGAAATGTTAATACTGAAAATGCTTTGAAGCAAAAATTTTTTAATTTAACTTTTCGATAAATAAATAGGTAAAATTTAATTCCGTAACTATTCATTATTCCTTAATAATTAATAATGGAAATCATATGAACATCACATTTGAGGATTGTCATGAACAATTGGAAATTTTACCATTCTAGCGTTTTTTTTTTTTTAAATCCTCAAATAACGTCAGTCACGTTTTCAATTTAAAAAGGCCACATTTTAAAGCTTTTTTTAATATTAAGAAATCTTAGTATATTTAATGTTTCAATATTATCTTTATACAGTATTTTGAGAAATGTAAATTTAAACTTCCGCTAAGCAATAATGTGTGAAATTTGAATAGGTTTGAAATTTGAAAAATGATATTCTTCTCTTCTCCGAATATAGCACCGCCCTGGGATATTACTTTTTGAATTTAAAACATGGTTTCCTTCGGAAAAAATAATTTTCGGTGTGGTGAAATATCTTGAAAGTTTTGGAAATATACTGAATTGTATGCGATACTAAAGGATTTAATCTACTGGCAAGAAATGCGTATAAATTGTTTGCTTTATATATATATTAAAGGTGGTTTTCACTGATTATAATTTGTCTATATCTTCATTATAATTTGAGATATTGTGAGTTATGCGATGTTTATCATAATCATTTGA
>NC_092211.1:46072257-46117607 GCF_043381705.1 Parasteatoda tepidariorum | reverse complement strand
TATATATATATATATGGTTTATAAATTATTAGCAAATTAACCATGCAATCTTGAAACATATTAAATTTTACTATGGTAGTTTACGTGCTATGAGGTTTGTCTTAAGCTACAATCCTTTCATATGAAGATTGAATCTACAATTGCAAAACAAGGCTTGAAAATCCTTCGGATATCGAGGATGTATTATCCTTCTCAAATCAAGAGTAGAAAGCGTTCTTACATTGAGGTTAAAATTCCTTTTCTCAAGATTTATTTTATGTTGTTGTTGCTTATCCTCTTCCGGCCTGATGAAGTCTGACCAGATCTATGAATCCGTTGACCTGAATGAAATCGAAGACCAAAAGAGAAGTAGAGTAGATGTCTACCAAGAGAAGACCATGAAAGTCCTGGATATAGTCTACCATAGTGACTTCAGTGATGTTCATTTATTTAATATTTTTATGAACATCACTGAAACAAGATTTAATTGCACAGGTTTTGATAAACTTTCTTTAGAACTTTAAAAACATAGGTTTTCATGATCATCACGATTTTATCACAAAATAAATATTACATTTGACAGCTGGACGAAGTTTGAATGAAGAAAAAAAGCAATAATAAGGTTTAAAGTAAAAGCTAAAAACAGTATTTTTAGTATAGTTGTTTGCATACCTTTATTTTGTCTTTTAAGAAACAGAATGAACTCGGGATTTCAAATAGCTTTAGAAATGTTAATTCTGTGATGTAGCACTGTACTGATTACATTTATGACGCTACTTGCTGATCACATTGTTTGTAAAAGGAATTATACAGTAAAGGAAAAAGGAAAAGTGAGTAAAATGTTCTAATATCGAGAGTAACCGTCTCCGACTTTAAAACTAATAGTATGCCAAATTTTATCGATCTCGGTTGAATGGTTTAGGAGTTTATAAAGTTAACATAGGTGCTATTGATTGTTATGTCTGCAGATTATATTAATATTAGTTCAAATATACTTAATTGTTATTAAATATCCTTATAATGCATACATCTGTCTTTTCTAAACATTTTCTGTATTAAACGAAATTTTCTTTCCCATAAAACCAATTTTACACGCATACAAGTAATTTAAAATTACACTATTTTAAACTTCACTTTCATAAAAGCTTCTTTAAATATTTCACACATGTTTTGAGTTCGCATCAAAACATTCCTTCAAAATTTCTTTTTCTAAAAAAACTTTGCATCAATCCCCTTTTCAAACTTAAAAATTACTCCAAACCTAAAATTCCTAAACAAATAGAGAATCGTGCAGAAGTTATTACACTTTCTTTTCCGTGACCCACCCTTAATAACAAACATTCCGGGATCGCATCTAGAAAACTAAATGGTCTTTATCCGCTAGCCTACCTTTTACAACTAAAAAGCGAGTCACGAATGAAAAGAAATGGTCACGCAAAACAATCCTCTCATTAATCGTGGACCTGAAAATCAGAATCTAACGAACCACATAATACTCTATTAGGAGATTTCCACGAAAAAGAAAGTTGGAAAGTTCGGTAATAGCTGCTAAATCTCTCGGAAAAGAAACACTCTCCACAAAACGAGTATCGAAGTAATTTGAGCTTTTTTGTACCACTTTGTCAGGTATAATTAAAGTTGTTGATAGACTACGCCAACTACGACCGTTTTTTCTTTCTTTAACACATGGATTTAAGTAATTTTTACTGAATTGTATAAATACACTGCACCACAGAAATAAAGCAGGGATAATAATTCAAGTGTCAAATACTGCTTAAGAAACAATTATTAGTGGGAGAAGGAAAGAATGTGGCTATTCTTTCGGTTTAACATGGAAGATATTTCAAAACAAAATTTATTTATAGATGAATTACAGAATATTTCTTTTTCCATTAAATATAATTTTTGTATTTAACAGAGCCCTAGTCAACAATGTCAGTGACCGAATTTTTTAATGTATATTAGATTTGATGTAAATTATTAGATTTCAATGTTAATGCTTCAAAGCTAATTTTGTCTAATTTTGGACACATTAGAATAGGGGCTCCCAATTTTACTTCAGCTACGGAACCCAAACGATTGCACTTATTTTGGAGAAACCGTGACTGTTTAAAAAAAGCAGCAGGTGTGAATATGCTAACCAAAAGGAAAAATAATTTAATAATAAAACCAAACCTTCAAACTAATTTAGAAACATTTCATGTGAAGAAACATTTCATTATTTTTATTGTCTCAGCAATATCATTCTTAAAATAAAGTTTTATGTTAGGGAGTTTAATTTGTGAGTCTGCGGTAATTTCTAGTCCATTAGTTTTTTTGCATACACATAAAACAAATAAATGAACTGAAGTAACTGAATAAAATAACTGGATATTGCCTTTTGAAAATTAACCGTTATAAAAGGTGAGATTTATTGGAGAAAAAATATTTAGTAATTCTTAAATTTGGATATTTGCTTTGAATTTTATATTTCAAGGAGAAATGCTAATAGAATCACTTAGAAATGCAAATAGTTTTAGCAATTTATTCAGTACATTGTTATTGGAAGAAAAATTATAAATATATATTTACAAATTATTAATATAATTTGCTATTTATTTTTAATGTAAATTTACTCTAAGGAGTTTATAATAATAACCGGATTAATTTAAAAATTTTTAATTATAGGTCAAAAACAAACTTATTACAATTTTCAAAAATCAGTATTTGTTAAAAATAAGGTCCTCTCTCTCGGAACCCTCTTGACTTTTCCAGAGAATCCCAGGGTTCCTCGAAATGCCTTTGGGGAGTCACTTCATTAGCATGATGCAAGAATAGATATTTTTTTAAAAATTAAATATACTGAAAACTGTAAAAAATTAAGTTGAATATAGTCAAAACACTTTTTTAAGATTTTTATTTTTAATAAAAATTTTGAGAAGCAATACTTTTAATCAATATAGATAAATAATTATTCTTAATAAATTATATGCACAAAATTTTTAACAAAATAACTGTATACCTTTAATTTTAGCTAAGGACGATGCCCATTTATCTTTTAATTTTTACACGCTATTGTAGATTAATTCTGTGTTAAAGTATCTGTGGAGTTTAGAAATTAAATAGTATTATTCGTTGCGTCAATATTTTGAAGGAAATAAAAAGTCAATGTTTCTAGAGAACCATTTCAATGGTGGCTTGCTAATGCAATTCATAGACGAGATTATTGCTTTTAAAAAGTAACAAGCTAAAATACTTGTTCTTGAAGCAAAACGAACGAGTAAAAAGTACAAACAGGTATTGAAAGAAAGAACGAGTATTAGGTATATATACACAATTCAATACTTCAATTTGATGAAAATTAACATAAAAAGGAAGATGAATATAATAAAATAACATTGCTTAAGTTATGGTTACTTACAACTTGTATGCTGAATAAGAAGCTTCGCAGAAAATGGTAGAATAGAACATTAAATTGCAAGTTTTAGTCGTTTATTTACGTCGCACTGGAGTTGCACAATGGGCTATATTGGCGACGGTCTGGGAAACATCTTTGAGGATGATCCACTGACATTGCATAACAATTTTGACTCTCTGAAATGGTATGGTTACCCCGCTTGGGTGCGTTGTCCAGCACTTTACGGTTGAACAGGTTAACGAGGACCGATACCGTACACCAGGGGTGTCAAACTCAAAAGCTAACTTGGGCCAAATAAACAATGCTTAACTTTAGGAGGGCCGCAAAAAAAAAAAAATCAATGTTCATAGAAACAAATATTTTTATTTTGAATAGCACATTGAATTAAACATATACAAAGTTAAATTATTATTTGATACTTGACATCTCTTCTCTGCTACTATCTTTCCTATTACGGGATAAATTTTTTTGGCCGAGACTACTTTCAAAATTGATCCAACATGAGCGTTATTAATACGGTTTCGGACAGGAGATTTATTTCCATTCATAACAGAAAATAATTGCTTGCACTGATAAGTACTTCCAAGCATGGAAATAATTTCATGTGCGAATTTTCGAGTATTTTCAAACCTTGCCGGTAAACATTTGTAAAATTCAGGCATAACCACTTCAATGAATTTTGCCTTTAAATTTGAGTCGCACTGAATCTCAATCACTTCCATTTGCATACTACTGGGTACTGAGTCTATATTTATTGAGAAAATCGCCGAAAACAAAAAAAAAAAAATTTTCCCAGAAATTAAAATCCTAAACCTTGTTACAAATTCCGTTCTAAGATTTGAAATTTTTTCTGCGTAATTTTGTTACGATGCAGTATTTTTGGAATGGCAGGTGCCGCAAGCCAATTAGAATTCTATATTTTCGGGCTTACAATTTAAATTGATCCGTATAGTTTATAAGTAAAGTATATTATAATTTCATATGCTAGTTTCCTTTCTAATTCACATTTCTAATTTATTTTTACTTTGCGTCGGATATATTCACTGGGCCACAAAAATGTTCAACTCGGGCAGCGAGTTTGACACCCCTGCCGTACACCCTCGATCCCTACGTGGCCTAAAATATTCATCCACCTACGCACTGACTGCAGCCAGTGAACAACTTTCAAGAATTCAGCGTTCTACATGGAAATTACTATAATATTCTAGAAACCTCGTAGAGTTTCAAATAATTGGACTTTTTTATTTGTGTTAAAAAAAACAAGTGTTTTTAGATTTTTAATTACGAAAAATTTATCTAAATGATTGTGAAAAAATTAATGAAAATTTCCTTTATATTGAAATTATTTGTATTGTGTAAGATAAAACAGGGTTTTTGATATATATAAAATTGACGTACGAGTCCAAGAAAATACACACAATTTTTTTTTTGTTTTTAAGGAACGAGTGATAAATACAGTCTTACCATTTTTATTATTTAAAAAGATACTTGGAAAATGTGACATCATTATCGTCCTATTCCCAATTCAATTACAAGTTTAAAACGACTATCCCCTCTTCTTTTCTAAATGCAAGATATGTCATTTTCCCGAATAGTGATCATTAACGATAAGATGACGGCTGATTGCTCGATCTCATGATTGTTTTAAACTTGCAATCGCCTCTTTTAAAATCCTTGTCAGCTTAAAGACAGAAACGTTCATTAAAAGATGAAGGGAATAAATAAGTTTTAAAATCAATATGAGAATTTAATATTTCTTAAATTTTTTTCTTTTCCCGAAAATAAATTTGATACTGCACTTTTTGGATTTCACTTTGATCAGTAACAATGAAATAATAAGGATTTATATTCTTCACAATGTCTGGGCAGGGTATTCTATATTAGGGCAGGGTATAATGATTAAAGACAAATATACAGGCAGAACTGACTAATATATATATATATATATATATATATATATTTTATANAATTATAATAATAAAAGTAAATAAATAAATTCTTGTTTGACGAAATAAGAATTTTATTTCTTTACTCATTACATTTGTGTTTTTTTTTTTTTTAATTGAGTACAGATTGCTTCTCATTTGTTTTTCTAGATACTGTCCTGGTGGTCCTGACTCTGATTTTGAATATTCTACTCAATCATACACAGGATATGAAGTAAGGCAAATTGGGACTGTTAATTTTTTTAAAATTAAAAACGTTATGATTTTAAATAAGACTGTAATGCTTTATAGAGTTTTCTTTATAACTACTTCTCTTATTTGAATTAAGAGAAGTTATATCGGAAGATCAGTACAGTAGCTATATATATATATATATATTATATACTGTTTTATCTTTTTATTTTATTTTATTACGTGTTATTTTTACTTATTGTGGTCTATTTTACTTGTTGTAATTTTTGTAAAAAAAAATGTTTTTTAGTGCTCCTCACACTATTGTTTTAATATTTTTTGCTTTGGCTATATTGATACAATATCAGAAAGCACTCTTTTTTGCGAATATAATCGTGTGGGCGGATGAAAAGATTATATCTTTCATTTTCCTTTTTTTTTTTTTTTTAAAAATTCATTTTTTTTATTTTTTATCTTTTTTAAATCAGTTGTTTGTTATTTTTTTTTCATTATTATTTCCCCCCCTTTTCTTTCATATGTCTATAACTTTCCCTTGTTTAATCTTCATCTGAACTTATATATGTATATATATATATACAGAGAGAGAGAGAGAGAGAGAGAAATAGATCGATACATGTACAGTATTAATGCATCAATAGTTGAATTTTTTTTTGAAATAATCTATCAATTTATTTAAAGCACTTGTTTGACCTAATTTAAATTTTAGGGTCTGCATTTAGTTTGTTGGGATTAACGTTGTCAGTATTAACTAAACCATAATCGTCACTTTTAATCATCTCCGACGCACCATCAACAATCCAATAATTTGGAGGAATGGCCGTTGATGCCGTGGTATTAGCTTTCGTCAACCTTACTACAGATCAGTTTTATTATGACTTCGAATTTAGCTTTACTGACATTTTATTTAAAGTGTTTTTCATATATTGAGTTTATTAGTACAAGTTGATAGATAGCAGTAAATATCAACATGCTCTAGCTTTTGCTGTCCGATATCTTATTCTAACGAAAGCCAGAGCTTCTTTAAGAAGATATGTTGCATTGTTGGGTGCTGATGATGTTACAACATTTTTTATATCTCCTTTTGATATATATATATAAATTATTGCATTCTTTATATTATATTTTGTGTTAGATATGATCTAAGTAAATTTGAATGGCTTATTAAAAAATTCTATTATTATAAGTAGATGTAAAAGCAAATAATAATATCTCAGTATTTTCATTTAAAACTTCACATAGATAACTTATGAATAAATAAAAACAGAGGAAAGTAATAGCTCTCAATTTTGTGGACTAAAAAAATAAACTCGCATTTTATGGAATGTGTAGAATATGCAGATAGATTGTTATGTTTATTCCGAAGAGCACGTCTTATTAAATATTAACGATGTTTTCTAATGTTATTATATTTTAAGCAAATACCTCTCAAGCATTAAAGAGAGATTAAGAGATCATCCCTCTGCCTTTAAAACTTTCGTAATCGGATTTGTGTCTAGTAGCTCAAAGAATTATTAATGTATCACAGCGACATATTCAACTTCATGCAGCTTAAGGAAATGGCATAGTTAGACACATTTTTAATATTTTTAGGTAAGCAAATAAACAAAGCACAATAAACTATTTTTCATTTATGCAAGGAATTTATGTATGAATTTCCTGCTTTTTGATTATAAATTTACTTAAATTTTACACTTTTATTTCACATAAAATATTGATTTTAACACGATGAAGTTATTGAAAGGAGGAAAATTTATCAAAAACCAATTCTTTTTCTTAATATGCGTTTTAAATGTACAGTCAAAGAACTCTTTTTAATTATTCGAAACCAATTACAATTTTTGCTTTGACTGAATCACTTGGTTCTATTTTCATACGTCTCATCAATGCTCTCAGTTATGTATATTACTTTTGTTTATCCCTTAGGAAAATTGCCTTGGAAGTACCTGTGGTAATCTGTGGTAACCATAAAAATTTATATAGCTATATGCCAAGACACTGTAAGCCTTTGATATCAATAGAAATTTATATGGCATTTATCGTATGAGACACCATAAATGTATGGTAACCATTAAGACTTTAATATTTTAAAGGAAAGTCACCATAAGTCTATGGCACACTTAAGGGCAAGTACCATAGACGTATGAAAACACACCATGCGCATATGTTATTCTTATATGGGAGTGGACGGAAGCAGGAAGTTCTTTAATACAGCTCTAACGATTTAGATCAATGTTACGAGACTTAAACCAATCTAATAAAAAAAAACTTGCTCATATCATATTTTTAATCGAAATTATTTTTTAATTTAATAATATATTCAATATTTCAAGCAGCTTAGTTTCGGACTGAAATAATTTTAACAGAATCTAGAATCAAATTATAGTTCACCTGGCTACAGCAGTATTTTGTCAACTACGCCTATATAAAATGTTATATTTTGAGTCCTTCCATAAAATTGCGTTCTATTTTTGATGTAATGATTTTTAAGTCAATAGATATTAGGGAACCAAAAAAATCTTTAAGTGCACTACAAGTTTTTTTAGTTATTCTTATTACCTTAATTGTTTAACTAAATAATTTTTGTCGATAGAAATTGAATCATTTGGGCATTATCTAGTAAGGGTCATTTGTTTTCTTACATAAATATTGTCTTTATTCCTTTCTCTTATTAATTCTCTTCTCTTCTTAATTTACCTTATTCTAATCATTCTTGGTAAAAAGATAAAAAAGCACACTGTATATTTTAGGACCCTCATCCATTAGTGTCTATGTAAAGTTATATGACAAAACACCATATCAATGCAGTTAATGGTACGAAAAATCTTTTAAACATTTATTGCTCAGCCCTTATTTTTAATATACTAAACAATGTTAAGATAATAATTGAGCATGGTTATTTTAAATAAATACTTCAGTACACATATGATTTTTGTTAATTTTGTCAATTCAAAGTTTGATACATTGAAAAGTAGAAGCAACCATTTTATGGAAAGATATGCTAACCATTGGATTTTCCATAAAATATTGCAATTTACGTTTTTGCTGTTTTCATTCAAAATAAAATTCGAAAGGGATAATTTATTTCTTAAAAGAGTAATTTATTTTATTTTTTATTGCTTTTTTTTGCATTCTAAAAAATACCTAGCAATTTTGAAGTTGATGGATTGAATTGAGAGTCTGCAGCAGCAGAATTGTAAGTGCATGAGTAAAATACTAGTAAATACAAATAGTTAGAATAAATCCCACGAAATGCATCTAACAAACAACCAACTCTCATTGATAAAAATATGGTATGGAATGTTAAAAAATAATATAAGTATTCTAAAGAAATATCATAAAGATTTTCAAAAAGCAATAAATAAGTTTGAGCAATATTTTTCTGTCAAAAAGTATATTGTTTTAAGTAAAGTAATTTTTTGACTAAAAATACGGAGAATACAAATATTGAAAGAAATAGACAGAGACAGTTTTATTTTCGCGATAAATTTGCAATTTATTTCTAAAACAAATAATTTTGTTCCTTATAATTCTTCGTTTAATTCATTAAATCATCATTTAATTTTATGCATCGGTATGTATTATTAAAATGCATTATATGAAAATATCTGAAGTACACAATGCAGATCCAAAATTTGAGTTTATCCAATAACAGAATTCAAAAATTAATGTAAGTATTATACTAGTTAATAAAGGAAGTTTCTTTTTTTTTAAATTTATTATAAAAAAAACTTAAAAATACTAATTTAAATTTAAAATTTTATGTTTTGTATACATTTTGTCATTCTTTATCAAACAATATGAAAAAGGACTAAACAAATATTTAATTTATTATGAATAGAAAGAGAACATTATACATATGAATTCATAGATAGATAACATATTATGCGTACATTTAATGTAATGCGGGTAAGTACACCGTCTCTTACTCTTAAAATACATAGATTTAAAATTCAACCCAAATAAATATGAACGAAACCATGAATATTAAAACGTTAAGAAATTTCTTGACTTTCATGTTTATTTAATTTCATTAAAGTTGAACAATGCACCTATTCCTGGTTTATATAAAGAGATTACAATTTAATGTAACATTTTATCATTCAAATATGATATACAGATGAATAAGTAAATTGTACTTTTCATAGTAAATCAAGCGTTTTTTAAATTAATATAGATGTGGTGTATAAAAGAAAATAACTTACAAATTTTGAATTTAGCAAAATTATAAATACTAGTTTGCTTTATAAAGAAATAAGAAGAAATTAAACAATTATAATCATATATGTCGTATATTTTTTAAGCTCAAATATTTTAATCATAATATTTTTCAAAATCATTGAGATTTTCAAAATTACTACATTCTAACAATTAGTAACAAGTAGTTTAGTTATGAAATGCTTTCATTGTATTTTATGTATCTGAAATGAATAGTAAGTACAGTGCGCAGAAAGATATATGATCTTTATAAGAGTTTGTTGTAATGATTGGAATTTCGAATACTAAAAACAAATATTAATACCTTAAATAGAAAATTTCAAATATGCTGCTTAATTAGTGCAGGCGATATATGTAAAACTTACAAAACGAGTTTTCTAAGATTTAACATAACTTTTTATCGGGAAATTTAGATTTTTGAAAATCAAAATAAGGTAAGTAGCCGCAATCTAGGAAACATGTTTCCAATAGTTAACTCAGGTTAGAGGTCGGTAGTTTGAGCTCTTTAACATTAATCTCCTTTATTTTGCAGTACTTCGTGATCCGTTCCTTAAGCGAATCATACACAATTATAAAAATATTATTCATTCAAAAATGAAATTTTGTTTATTAATAATTACATCATTCAATGATGTAATTATTAATCACTCAGAAAATTTAAAAAAAAACAGCATATTTTCACTTTCAAGTCTTAAAAACTATTTGACTGATTCCAATTAAATATTTTATCGTGTTTTTAAAAATTAATTAGAACTAAGATGTCAATAACTAATCTCGGTAAAACTAACAATTTTAAAAGCCGACCTGATGAATTAATATCTTTTGTACACTATGACTATTTCAAAATTATGACAATTTCAAAATTATTCAAGAACGTTTAATTGTTCTAATTAAAGAATTGGGAATAGAATGTTTGAATTAATAATGTTTCTATGTTTATTCCTTCATTGATAAAACTCTGTTCTATTTCTACATAGTTCCTCTACGTTTACTAAAAACCCACGGAATTTTAAAAACTTCTTAAATAAGAAAATACAAAAATAAGACTTAAAAATCTAAAGTATTCATGAAGAGAACTATGATTTATTGCCTCTAATAGGATTAAAAGAATTGGATACTGGGAATGCAAATTTTGAATTTGCATGGAATTTCTAAACGAGCCTTACAACAGAAAATTTAAAGATTTGTTTTTACAGTTGCCATTATATTCAAAAGCAAAAGAGAAAAAAAAGTTACTCTAAATAAATTATGTGATGGTCCACTTTTTAACAAAAAATATTAAGTATTTCTATATCACACTAACATAGTACGAATGAAAGTGGATTCCGGTTTTGCTTCATAGATAATCGCACTTTCAGATCTAGGAAGTATGAGGATCTACTTCAAAATTTACCATATTGGGTATCATGGTCTATTTGTAACGAAAATGTTCAGTACGACATATTGTAACATTAAAAATTGTGCCGATTCACTACATGTATAATAAAACAAATTAGCAACTCTCTTAAAATCAATTGAGAACTTATTTGACATACTTAATTTGCTAGCAAATGTACTTTATTTGTACGAATTTCATTTTTTTCCAAAAAGAAACGAACTTTAACTTCTATAATTGTTTTTAATTAAAAGAATATACAGATTTAAACTGTAAATGGTGCATTTTAAACCAAAAAATTTATTTAAAAAATCGTTTAGTTTAATGATGCTGGACTTTGATCTTCTATTTATCTGACTATAAAGACCATGCGTCGGTGTCTGATTAAGTTGTTGCCCTCCCAAACATTATTTTTTTATGACAGATGGATACAAATTTCATATTACGAATCGTTGTCTAAATATACAAACATTTAACAATATGTCACGATATTTTCCTAATAAGCTATATTATATTTCTTTTACATTGGTTAATATTTTTTAACCCAAATAAGTTTTATCAATATTTTAAATAATATCACATTGAATGAATACAGCTTAGTAAAATATTCATGCGATTGTCATAGCTGATGCACCAATACGTATTATCGGGTGCTGATGACCTGTGCAAATCAAAACTTGACATAATTCCACTTGTTGGTGAACTTAGATTCATGGTCTGTATAACCGATAAGTTCTGATTTATTATATATAAAATTTATGATGATTTCGTGTAAAGAATCGTAATATGATGTCAGAGAACCGAGGTGGCTTAGGAGATAGAGAGCATTCGCATCCCAATGAGAGGAACCGGGTTCAAATCCCAAGGATGGTTGGTTGATACGAGCTCCACACCCGGCTTGCAACGACCGCAGCGCTGGCGTAAAGTATCGTCAGTGGTAGACGGATTATTGGTTAGAGTATCGTTGCCCTCAAGCTAAGCATTGGAGGTTTTCGTTGTTTTCCAGCGTTGTTTCGTTGTTTTCGTTGTTTTCCATTTGGGTTAGTTCCATCAAAAAGTTCTCCACAAAGGCAAATTTATTCCAATACTTGATCCAAGAGTTCTCTTGTCTTCTGGATTAGGTTCAAAATTACAAGTCTACGGAGTTAAAAATTGATAGTAGTAAACCCTAAATTAGATCGGCTGTTCAATGATGGTTATAGAATAAAATATAAAGTCTGTGAATAAAAAATCCATGTTTAAAAATGGTGCTAACAATAAGTTACGATTATTATCAGAAGTTTGCATTAAACTGTTTTGATATAAGAAATTTGATCGCGTCGAAATTGCATTGCCGTATTGTCAAATAAGATAGATTAAAATTGACACTGAAAGCTAAAAATAGCCTTTACTTAATTTTTGATAACTTCTTCAATTTGATAACTCTATAATTGTTTTAATTTTTCTCTTAAAATTATGGTTTTGCGAGATTTTATTTGCTTCCCTTTTCTTTAACTATTCTGTTTCATCTCAACTATTTTACCACTATCTGAATGACAGCACACAATAGAACAATCAAAGAAAAACACTTTTTTATTGTTGCATACGAACATCTTAACATAGCGATCTGGAAAACGACACGAAATGATTAAGCAAATATTAGAAGTCTGTGACAAAAACGCTGTGCAAATAGGTAAAGCTATTCAATTGGTATCAAGAAAACTTTAACGTCTGTCGATGGTTTTCGACAATGGAATTTAATATCTTTCATATTGATCCTAACTAAATAATGCTGAAAAGTAGGATCAGTTTTCAAACAAACGCATTAAAATTTGGAAACTGTTGAAAAAAACGCAATCCAACTTGTTGCTACCATTCTTGAATCATTCGAATACATAAAGACAGTTTTTTGCTTTTATATATAAAGGAACTTTACACCAAGTGTAATTAATCTGATAATTAATTATATCTTTCTCAACTGCTAGAGATAATCAGTTTTAAAAATGACTTGCCAGTTAAAATAGAATAATCATTATTTCCTTTTTAACTTATTTATAAGTTAGAAGAAGAAAAACAATAGGATGTAAATGAATTATTCGTGCTAGAAATACGGAAGGCTTTTTTAAAGCAAATCCCCTGAAAAAGGAACGAGCAGATATATTTTCATGAATTATTTTCTCCTTTATCTTATGCTTATCTTAAGATATAATTTATTATCTACAACCATGTTTGAAAAATGTAATCAATTTTATTGTAGATTTAGGCTAAGCTGAAAAAAATTACATGACTTTTGCTTATTTAGCGATAATATTTCAGACAACGGAAATGTTTTGGGCAAATTCAAGAAGTGAAACTAATTATTTCGACAAACTACATATGTTTGCAAGAAATACTAATTTAAATTCAGTGTAATTAGATTAACATTGTTTTGCTCTAAATTTCGAGATCTGATTTAATATTAGCTTAAATTAGTTTTCGTGTTTATTTTTTGTTTATTATTTTGTTTTTCATTCGCAAGAATAAAATTAGTTTAATGTAACATTGTTTTGAAAATTATTTCCTAAACAATTTATGACGTTACAAGAATTGTAAGATTAGCTTCCTTAAAAAATAAAAAATCAAATATTTTATGATTCTTAAACACCTATTAAGTTACGTTATTCAATTAACAAGTATGCGATAAGTGTATGAAAATGAAAAATAAATAAATCATAGCAGTAAAACAGAGGTATAAATATCAAAATAGCCGTGTTGTTTGTTATTATCATTATTAAACAATCAAAATATGTTAAACTTTCTTTAAAGATGAACATTAACTTGGAATCGAACAGTAATTAGATAGAAAATCGAATAATTTTTTTGTGCACTCTTAAACATCTGTTTGATTTAGCATCTATCATCTACTTCAAATGTTAAAATATATCGATATTTTTTAAGTGGAATAAAAAGTCGAAAATAATTATTTTTCTGTCACACCTAAGAGGAAGAAAATATGACTCATAACTTTCCAAATATGTAGGGAAAGTTTCGGTGGTGACAAAAATTTGTTAAAAAAAATTACGTTCCGTATAGTTTTCGTACTTTTTTTAAAAAAAAAAATGAATATTTTTTTCTTTTTCAGTTCTTTAATAAAACGAAAATTTTAGATTTTTTCTTTTATTTTAGTATTTATTTTCAGGGTATTTACAAATTATTCCTTCTACTATTTTTGCCCACATCACATCTAAGCCGTTTCGGTTTCTTTCGGTTTGCGAAAACTCAAAAATAACTAATCTCGTTTAAAAATATGAAATAATATTAAAATATGAACGATTTCCAAATGTATTTTTAGATTTCGATAACATGATAAACGAAAAAATACGTAAGTATTAGTTTTACTTTCTTATGTATGTTAGTTGTTGCTGAAAAAAATATAATTTGCTTGTAGCATTCAGTTGTAACTCTCCCCCAATTTCGTCAGAATGAAAACTATAGTTCAACTTTTAGAACTCAGGATAGTCATAAAGTGGTCTAAATTTTGTTTTGAAAAAAATTGTATTTTGTGATGATGTCTACTAACCGTAAACAGAACCGAATTTAAATGCGTATTGCCTTCCAGCACAGAACTCCAACTAAGCTATGAATGAACTAGGTTTTCCAAAATTGTCCGATATTACGGTTGAAAGTAAGAATTCTTTTTTTTAAAATATTGCAATAAATGCTGGTTATAGTGGACAATAAGCAGTTTAAATTTGTATTACCTTCCTGCAAAAAAATTCGATTTAAGTTTGAGTGTTAAATCTACTTGTAAAAGATTGAAATTTTGATTCATGATATTCCTTTTTGAAAAGAATATAAAGATAAATCTTCACGTAGCAGTCAGAAAATGATGGAAGTGTGCATAACTCAGAAATTGAGCTTGTATAGAGACATGGGTAATCTACACGGAGAAAAAATTTTTGTTAAACAACCGTATTACATAGTAATGACATTTTTGGTAAAACAAAACATAATTTGGTTACTGTTTACCGATATTTCTGGTTTTCAAAATCACAGTTTTTACTGCCGCACATATTGTTTAACAACTGGAAAAACTGGAAAATAAATGTAGAAAAATAAATTATATTTATGCCGGAAAAAATATCATATTGAACTTAACAAATTTTACAGCATTTATCAAATTTCACCACATAGTATAAAACCATATTTTATTTTTAACTTTTACCAAAATCATTTAATATTAATTCCTCGTAAAAAATTACCAAGTTTTTTGGCATTCTCATTGAGCCAGAAACACGGTAAATTTTACCATATTGTGTAAGTTTTGATCATATTTTTTGTCGGAGTGGACAGTCAAAATGTGATTGAAATTAATAATAATGCAATAATTCAACTTTAGTATCCATTTAACAAAAACGTAGTAAGAAAAACAAAGTCAAATACAATTTTTAAATGTATATTTCTGTGAAATCATTATTCGTCTTATGGGTTCAATAATTTAGCAAGCTTCAGAGTATTAGTTTTTGAACTTTTGCACTAAGCAAAAATTTAAAAATAGATTTAAAGATTTTAATTTTATTGAAAGATAATTATTATTAGTCGTACAAAGTTAGCTAATTTTATTAATTTTATTAAACTCTCCATCGCTTTATGTCTCAATACCCTTCAATCATATTTCGAACATTAATATAAATTACTGCAAAACATAATCTTGCTTGAAATCATATTTCATTTGTAATAGTTAAAAAAACTGCACATTTTAAAAATATTTGCAGAATTTTGAATTTGTTTTTTCTTCAAGTCCTTCTATAATTTTAATCATTTTTAAAATCGCTCTTTTATTTTAAATTCTTTCAATTTCTTTTCAATTTCAACTTTTTTTTAAAAATGTTCATGTTATTTTTTTAAAATTTCCTCTTTCCTTTCCTTTTATATTTTTAAAAATTTTATTTCTTAAATTCATATGAGCTGACAATAGAAGTGACGTGTATTTCAATAAAATTTCAATTTGGCACGTCTCTTGAAACAAAATATTTTGATATCTAGTAAGTAAAGAGGCATTAACTTACCTCCTCTGAGATGAACTTCTCTACTTCCAATACTGCCAACAATATTGGAAGCAGAACATTTATAAATTGTTGAATGAACATCTTGTCTATAATCCTCCGCTCTGAATGGCGAGAAAGTCAACGCGCCGTCTGGACGAATTAGTCTTAAGCCCGGAATAGGAGTGACACTAACATTGTCTAAAGTAGTCCAAGTGATGTCAGGTCTCGGAGTTCCATTTACGACACAAGGGATTGTTGTTCCTGTATTGTTATAGAATAGAACGTTACTCGGGGGCTCATGAATGAAAGTTGGTCCTTGGTATTTAGCGGAAATTTCTGAAATAAAATTAAATTGTTTACTCAAGATATTTCAAATAACGTTAATAATGTAAAAATAATAATATATAAACCTCTTTTATTTCAGAATAAAGCAGACACATATTTTTTATATATTTTTGTTTACATAATTTTTTATATATTGTAAAAAATATTGTTTATTCAGAAAATTCTTTATTTAGAAGTTACTTATCTATATATTTTTTTTAAAAAAAAGTCTTTAATTATTGAAATTTATCAATATACAGGGTTATTCATAATTCCCACTGGGGTTTTGAAGCGTTATAGAAAAAAAAAAAAAAACGAAGACGAATATGGCAAAAAAGAACATATGAAATTATTCCGAATGTATGCAAGTTTTAATTTAAGCTGTTTCCGGTAGATGGCAGTAACATGTACCATTGAAGACAGTTGTAGTAAAGAAAAATGGGGTTTACAGGTCAAGGGTTGATGGCGTTTACAGAATACAGACCAAGGGTTCACACATAGAACATCTGTAATGTATGTAAGTAAAACGTGAATAATTTCGGAATAATTTCTCACGTTTCTTTTTTTCATATTCGTCTTCTTTTTTTTACTATAACGCTTCGAAACCCCGGAGGTAATTATGAATAGCCCTGTATTTATAATTATATACTATTTTAATATTTAGTGAAGAGTGGAATTTTTTACGAATATAATAATTATTAAAAGAACTATAATACAAAATATAAATAACAATATTTAATACTGTTATTAACTCATTTAGAAACATTCCCTTTATAAACATCTACCCATATCTTTTTGGAAAGATTATTTCTTAAATGATCGAACTACATGTAATTTTATCTTAATACTCTACAGTCATAGTTTTCAGAAAAATTCTTTCACTATTTCTTTTTCAACCCTAAATTCCTAAAATTGAATTTATTAAAATGAATTGCTTCTGAAAATTAGAGCATTTCAAATAATTTAGTAGTTCATTTCTTTAATATTATTTCCTGGCAATTTGATTATTTATAATTTTTGAAATATCCAAAAACATAAATTTTTAGAAATTTTATTTCATGAAAATTCTAATATCATTTATTTTCAAAAATTTCAGTTCTTCTAAGCCCTAGTAGTAACTATAGTAGCTATAGTATCTGTTAATTTTTATATCTACTTAGTTTCAGTAAAAGTTGTTTTACTATTCTATAGTCATTTCTGTTCTACTGAAATTTCCATTCTCTAAACTAGGAAAATTGTATTTATTTATTTACTGATGCTGATTAATCAATTATTTGCAGTTAAATGAAGCTTGCCATGCATATTATCTATCTCAGCGAATAAACATGTCAGATATATGCACGAAATGTTAACAAAAAGTTTATCAAGAAACATTCAAGAAGTATTGTAAAACTATACAAAATTAAAGTGTAAAAATCATGTTAATTTTTAATTTTGTAATTTTTTTCTGGATCATATCATGGACTAAAATACAGACTCATCAAATTAGGTCTATCACCGTAAATACTATTTTTAGCGTAAATTATTGTACAGTACTTTTATGATATAGTATAGTAATATTCATTTTATTGGCTTGATTCAGTTATTTTATGATTATCATTACTGTAAAAATTACTGTATAGCAGATTTTGTTTCAGTATTATATTCCGGTTAAAAAAATTAAATTTGAGGTAAAATTTAAATAGAGGTACCCTGAGTACTGGTACTTTAAACCGTAATTTGATCCAGTATTTTTTACACACTTCTTACACTACTTTTACTCTTTACATTAACTTTTCAAGTATTAGTATTAGATTCGTTTAGCACTAAATTACTTTCAATAGCAATTTCTAAAATTCTAAATGATTTGAACTTCTAATTTTACAAAAAAATGAATCAAATACGCTTAATTTTCAGATATGGCATATGATAAAGAAGCAGGGATTTAAGATGCATGCGTTCTAAGAAAATGTAATAAAAGAGCAATGATCCCATACTAATGCTTTTATTTTTAATTAATGAAACAAATTCAGCTCAAGATTACATCTGAAAATAAATTTTCCTCTGTAACTTCCCGTAATTTTAGCTGCAAAACCTCTCCGCATTTTCTACTTCAAAAGCGTCATTAAAAATCCAGTTTCAAAGCGTTGCTATCAACTTAATGTACCTAGTTTTTAACTAAAAGTTGAAATTAGTTTTCTCTGCAAGATTTTTCTTGCGCATATTACTTTATAATGTTGCGTGAGCTATCTTATTCTTCAACTAAAAGTTAGGAAGAATTTCTAATTCATTTATTCCGTGATGTTGAGTTAAAAAAATTTTGCAAATGCATTTATCTTTTCACAGACTTCTAGCTTTGAAGTTAAATCAATATTTTCTAAAAAAATTCATATCACATAGTATCATTTTTAAAGCAGATTTTAATGTCGGTATTTTTTTTATTTATGTGTTCTTTTTTAATTTGCATTTCTCGCTTCTTCCATTAGGTAAGAATGAAAATATCTGTATTACCATACTTTATTTTAAAATTTGAACTAAATTATTCAAAATGCTTTGGAGGTTTATGGTTTACTTACAGCTTACGAACTAAGCTTTAAAGCAATTCTAAATTGATTTTATGCTAAGACATTTGTAAAAACTGCTTTTGAATAAATATTGGTTGACTATTAGTAAAAGGTGATTGAACGAAGATAAAACGCATTTTTTCATTGTATATTTGGTAAAAATTAGTTATAATTTCATTTATAAAACCTTTGCCAGAAAAGGCTAACTCAAATTCAAGTAATTTTAATACTTCTCGCTAATGTATTTTTTCAAGCAAAATATATAAAATTTTAATGCAGAAAAATATCAACAAAATTTGAATGTTGAGAAAAAATCAACAAAATTCAAATACAGTAATTAGTTAGATAGATTTTATGTTTTATTTGCATAAACAAATATAAAAAAGAATGACTGATATAGTTTTGCAATTATCGCATTCCAAACGAAAGATGGAATTATCCTTTTTTCGATTTGCTGCATCAAAAATATTTAAAAACTCAAATTATGGAAAACATTTTCCACATTTCTTAGTCTGCAAGTGATGGAAACAGAATGTCAATATAATAGTAATTAGAGTTATAAATAGAATAAACAATTTATTTTTTCATTACTCATTAAAAACATTTTTTTTTGCAAACTTCAAGTAATTATTTTATTACTTGTTTTAATTTTGAAAATTAGAATTGGTTAAATTATTACTTTTTTAACTTTTTTTAAAGTACTCAAAAGGTCTTCATTAGAACTATTTTTTTGTATTTTGAATCATAATCGATATCAATATTCCGCTTAGTTTTTATTATACTACTTTTTAAATTCAATTTGAAACATGAGAGAAAAAACATTTTTTTTTTGCTTGATGACTTGAATTTCTATTAATAATCTCGTAGACAAAACAAGTGATATTGATACATTTTATCATTTTTTATTATAACTCAAGCTTATTTTAGTTGCTTTCGTAAGTGGTATTGGTTGGATTTGTCTGGGTAAGTGCTTCTTACCTAAGTAAGTGTTTCCGACATAAAAATTTTCAATGTTTGATTTTCAATTTTGTTTTAAGTTTGTTTCCAGATAAACATTGATTGAACTTAATTAAAATGTTTTTCAACTGAATATGGATTAAAAAAAATTTTTAATCTTAAGAAACTAAATTAATAATTAGTCCATTCAATTATCTTAAAGTCTTAAATAAAATATGATTATTTTAAATTTTTCTCATAGGAGTCAAATAAACTACAGCTGATTTACCAGATTCGCACAGTCCTAGCAAAATAAGAATATAAAATGTGCAATAAACAAGTTGTATTCAGCTCTTTTTATAACATTTCCAAATCAATATTCGTAGTCCCGAAATGTGAGGCAGATAATATTTAATTTTAAACTGGAACCTGATGTAATTATCCATAACATCTTTATTAGAATATTAACACAAATTTTTTAAATTTTCTAACGATTTTACAAGCCATGGTTTTAAGCGGAACCACTTTTTAATACCAAATAAATAAAAAGAAGTTGAGGATGTTAAGGAATTATTGTAACATCTTGAATTCTCTATAATAGCAAAAAAAAAAATTAAAATTGCGTTTTTACTCCGAAGTAAGTCTTTGTCTTAAATATTAGGCTTAAATATTGATTGTAGTTTTTGTGTACCTACCTTTATGTGTGTCTTTTATCTTAAAATATCTCAAAACTTTAAACATTGTCTCCACAGCAAAAAAAAAATACCATCATCAAATAAATTAGTTTTTCTTTAAAAACTCTAATTCTTCCATAAACAACTCATATTATAGTGAGTTAGTTCACTTCTTTACCTGAATTTATGATTAGCAGTGCAAAAATGCCAGTGCGCTCTTAAATGAATCGGTCAAAGAAATCGGTGTTTTTTATTTCGTCCACAGTAATTAGGGATTCAAAGATTTATAAAATAGAGCAATAAATAATATATATTCTGAGGAATATTGAGATATAGAGCATTACTGCTTTTCGCAGATTTTAACATTCATTGTTCATGATCTAAAATCTTAGAAATGTCTACATGCAGATAGAAAAAGTAGAGGTAAAGTTTCAAAATATTTTATTAAAACGTAATTTTTTTCACATTTTTTTTCAGTATAATGTTTAGGTGCAATGCAATAATACCAAGTATTTTTCTTAAGTAGGAGCATTAGATTTAAGAAAAAAGATCATTTTGTTTTTATAAAAGAAAATGGAATAACTTGAAGGAGTAACTCTTATTAAAATCTTATTAAAAATTTTTTTCATTTCCTTAATATTTCTTCTCAAAATTTAGAGTGGTTTATCCATACTCAAGGCAGTTTATAATCATCGTCTCATATAACCGTTAGTGACATTTTTCTAGTAGATTCCAAACGAATTTGCTTTGTTGTACTTTTGTTAATAAAAATTTTTGTTGTTTATTACTGCATATTCTGGTAACAAAAATTATGCTTTTTAGCACAATGGAATGATGAGAAAACAACTAAGCCATTTGTTTTAATCAAAACTTGCTCTCATTTGCATTTAAGTTGTGTTGGCAATACTAAAGACGTTTTTGAAAGTCAAATATTTTTTATTAAAGATAAAATGAAATTTCTCCATTGAAAAATAATGTTAAACAAATAGATAAAAACGTAAGTTTAGAGATAAAGATCTAAATTGATGAAAATGCTATTACTTTCAAAGGTAAAATAAATTTTAAGCTCACTGATTAACTAAAAAAAATTAAAGAATTATTTTATCAAACAAATTTATGCCAAAGCTAAATGGTTGAATTATTTTACAAAGCTAGCAGATAAAATAAATCGTCCAATTAATCATATTTTCGGTAACCAATTTTTCACTTAAATATTTTAAATGTGCTTTGATAAAATAAACAATTTTCTAATTCTATATAATGAAGAACAGGGGATCAGATTTTATTGATTTAAGAATTTTTATTAATAATATAAATTTGATGAGAGGAGTAGTCAATAGCGGGAAAATATTCGAATGATTGAGTGATCAATCACGCAAATTTTATTCATTGGTTGCACATCTTAATTCAAGATATTTTTAAAAATTGACTTGTATAGCATGATGAAAAAAATTATAAATAAATTTGGACTGTTGATTTCCCCAAAAACATGAATTTTACTTTTCATACGCACACTAAATTACGAAATTGAGCTTTAAACATTTGGAAATATTTGAGTTGGTCTTTCAACTTAACGATTTCTAAAATATAACTTAGTATTTTACAGTTTTTTTCGTTTTTCCTTGGTTTATTTTGAAATTGTAAAAAATGTTAATAATTTGTACGTCTACTATATATTTAAGATCGTGAGAGGGAATCTTAAAAAAACGTATGTTTTTTTAAACATTGCATGCGTAGGATTTTAAGTAAGAAGGTGGAAAAAATACCATCGTTATTCAAATTTGTTTTAAAAAAATCCACAAAAAATCGCAAAAAAAATGAAGAAACCCTGATCCAAATAAATGTCCCCATTCATAAACACTCGATATATTTTCATTTTTTATTTACAAATTGCAATGTAATATTAGAACTTCTACTTCTAGAACGAAGTAAAAATGGCCATTAAAAATAATTTTCAATAGAATTATCAGATTTCTTAACCTCTACATTGTGTTGGTATCTCCTTGTAAGGTATAGCTATTGCATGCTTCAGGGCAGAATAAGAGCTCGATAATTTCCTTGAACTTCCTTTCATTAATTAAAACATTTTTTCCCCCGCAATGAAGGTAAGTTCACAATGATAAAAAGTATTTAAGAGCAATAATTGTGAAAGTAATTATTTTTAGAAATAAAAAAACCCATCAACTAAATATGATTTAAAAATTATGCATATAAATATCATCTAAAAGAAGAATAGTGCTGCTGCTATCATGTGCAAAAGGGAGGGATGAGCCTTTACTATACCTTCTTTTTTTTTAATTAAAAATACACAGTGCATACTTTAATCTACTAAACACGCATGGACACAAACATTTTGAATACCAAATACAAGTGTAGAACTGATTTAAATTATCTTTGTAAATAATGATTTTTACTTCAAACCTAAGAACTATTTATCTTCTTAAAATTGAGCTTTAAATTTTTTTTCTTTATTTTATTCTGTACTTTTTTCGGCGTCTTTATTTCATAAAAATCAAGACGTATGTGATTTTTTTTGTAATAAGCTATTAAAATAACTGGTACTAAGATAGAATAAGTGAAGTTTAAGCTATTTTATAATTTAAAAATTTTGTATGTTAAGGAATGAAAACGTTTAGACCATTATTCATATGAATTAAGCAAAAGTAATTAAAATGAATTAATGATAAAGAAATTCATACGATTTGACTTATGAATGAAATTTATTCATGAGTCACAAGTTTAAACTTTGCATTTAAAATAATTTTTAAACTAATTTATGCTTCAAAAAATTCTTTTACAACAGATAATAAAAGAAATGACGCTATTTTAAGCTTGATAAAAATCCAAATTAAAAGATAAAAAAAATTATATCGGGGATCTAAATTTATTACTCTTATAATGCATGAAAAATATTTTACTACTTGTACTCAGATTTTATAATGCTTCCTTTCCAAAATAAACAAAGGAATTACGGTAACTGATGTTTTAAAAGTGTTTGGAACCACAAAAAAAAGAAGACATTTTTTGCATTTTAAAAGTAAAATTTTAAATTTCATTAACCTCAAGAAAATAAGTGCATAAAATTTATTTCACCTGAAGAGATCACGGCAATGATAAAACAAAACAGCCACACATTCTTCGGCATCTCCGTAAACATGCGTGGAAACGTCTCCGTAACCAAGGAGAGATAGTCTTAGAATGTATGCGACCAACAGAAAAGAGGAATATCCCGCTTATGAGCGGATAACCAGGAGCCGCGGTGATGTAAAAGTTTCATTTGGACCGCCAACTGCCTGTCGCCAGTGATCGCCAAATCAATGCATTCCTACTTTGCTCTTTTATAGTCCATTAAATTCAGACAACCGAACAATAGTGGCAGCAACAGGTAATGTCTACACTATCTAATGTCTAATAAAGCAACTATGATTCACATGCAATGATCATGAACTATATAATATTTCAATTACGTATTAATAATTAAAATGCTAAATAAATTGAACCTAATATAATCATTAGCACTACACATTTTTTTAATTTTATTTTAATTTATTTTCTTTCATCTACAAATTATTAGGTAAACAGAAACTTTTCATTTTTTTAACAACTAAGAAATAATTAATAAAATTATTTATTTTGTATTATCATGCTTCTTTCAAGAAATTGAATTCAAATATATATTAGTGAATTTGGAAAGTGTTAAGATATTCGTTAAATAATTTAAATTTCGCAGATATGAAGCTATTTTCATCTGCACTAGGCTAAATTTTAATTAACACTATTCGATAAAAAGTCAAAGACTAAATCTTGCAAAGCAATGAACTACCAAAATTAAAACACTGGTGCCTGTTTAAACAAATGACTGCATATTTCTCATTTTATTGATGTTGCATAGGCATTAAAAAACGAGGTGAACCACACAAATTTTTTACTTGCTTCATGATTAGCAGAAAATGCTGAAGTATTCAATAATAAAGTGAAATATAAAACTATTTTATAGGGTATTTTTTTAAAAATATTTAATGTTTAAAACTGTTTTATTTTTATATTTAAAGATTCAATTTGTTCCCTTACTGACACATAGAAAATAAATATTGTTTATTACTTAAAATTGAGTGTTTAAATCAAAATTAGAAAATATTCGATGACAAGATTTGAATTTTTTTTATTACAGAAACACCAGCGGGTAACCGAGCTCCGCTCGGAGAAAACAGGTATCGAAGCTAACTCGAAGATTTAAATTTTCAATTGTGATTTATCAAAACAATACATGCCATAAGAAAATTTGTGAAACCATTGGTGAAAAGATAACCGGTTAAAGTGCACCATTGTAAACTATCTAAACAAAGTTTGGAAAGGGAACTATTCTATACAAAGGTAAAGTTTGAAAAGTCATAGGAAATAAAATGTAATTGATAACAAAAAATTATACAATTAAAGACACTGTTCACAACGAATTCGTAAATTTGCTTCCGTTCATCCGCTTCTTGAAAATTCTTGTCCAGGAAAAGGCGTCGATGAGAGAGGTATTGTCGAGCATAAAAGACGATGTAAACTCCGCAGGAAGACGCGTCATCTTGGTGGTTGTAAGCGTTGCGAGGTTTCACGATGCATCCTTTCAGCTTTTCATTCGTAACAACGGTATTCAAAACGTGTCGCAGTATTTTTCTCAAAACAGCATCGATGGGCAGCGGGTTGTCGACTGGATCGCAGACTAATAGTTGACGTTCTCCATAGCTTGCTTCGTAAATTCCTAGCATCCAGTGCTCGCCTCTATCCATTTGAGCTCTCTTGTGAATGGGAATGAGTAGCACGTCGAATCCTTGTTGAACGCCGTATAGATAGTTGGAAGCCTTGTTCTGGTCGCTGATATCGTTGAGAAGAGCCATTCCTTCATAAGCGCCATCCGCTGTTGTAACGTAGAAGCGTGCGACAAATTCAGGGTGAAGTACGGCAACTTTGACGGTCGGGTAAGCTTGTTCGGCGTAATGGAGAAGCATTCTGACAATGACGGTATCTTCTAGTTGTCCATTTGCGGGTAGAATTGAGTTGATCGCTTGTTGTTCCAAAATTCCGGCTCCTTGAAGAATTTCATGTAGAGGTGCGTTCTGCATGTTGAAAATGTAGCTTGAAATCTGATGAATGTTGAAATGTCGGACTTTGTTGACGGTGATTTTAACACAAAAGTTAAACTTTTCTCCACTTTGATAAATGTAAACTAATGCGAACCTTACAATTAAATTATTAATTCCTTCGTATATTATTGGTTTAAGTTGTCACCGTCGCTTTTCCTTATTGTAAAGTTCGCATTAGCATACATTTATAAGAGTGGAGAAAAGTATCTATAGCCATTATGGCGAACTAATAAAGTTTGAAAATATCCTATCTGTAACTCCGAACTGCTCGACCGTAGCGCTTCAAAACCGGCTCCAATCGATTCCTCGTGGCCAAAAACCCGAGACCCCCAAGTTCACCGGAGTTTATTAATTCTGGGGCGATTTTCGACTTGGCAACCATTCCTCGTATTATAGTATAAGATATACGCTTTTATAGTATTAATAAATATAAAAACTTGTACAGGAGATAATCATTAAATAAGGGATAAATAAATAACTTAAAGGTATTATTACACACGGAGAAAAAAAATATGGTAAAATTACCGTAAAGTTTTGTAATGAGATTTGTGGTTAAAAAATAATAGTTCCAGATAATGAAACCAATATCTATGGTATTTAAGCGATTCATTTGAGAATTTTTCCGTTTATGTGGCCACAGTATTCTAGAAATTCTTGTTATTAAAATTTCAGTTGTTCTTATTACTACACAATTAGTAAAAAAATATAAAACTGAAAAGTAAATTTTAACGAAAAAAAGGTTTTCATACCGTGCTCTAAGGTATCGCAATAAAATTACCAAATTTTAACATATTTACCAAATTTTATCACATATTTCAGAACCATATTTTATTGTTAATTATACCACACTTATAACTAAAGAGCTTTGATAAAAAATCACAAAGCTTTTTGGAGTTCCCATGGAACCAGAAACATTGCGAGCTTTACCATATTCTAGTAATTTTGACGATATTTTTTTCTCTGCTGAAGAGAAAGAGCATTCGGATCCCAAGGAGGTGAAATAGGTACCAATTCCACCCATGGCTGCTCGATACGAATTTCATACCCAGCTCGCACCGACCACAGTTATGATATAAAATATCCTCAGTGTTAGAAATATCTTGAGTTAGAGTCCTCTTGCTTTCTGACTAAACGATGAGGTTTTCCTGATTTTCCTCTCCATGTAACAAATGCGGGTTAGTTCCATCAAAATGTCTTCAGCGAAGGCAAAATTATTTCACAATACGTGATTCTGGAGTTCCCTTTTCTTAGAACTCAAAATTACAAGGTTACGGTGTTGAACATTGGTAGTCATAAGTTCAAAATCGGATCAGCTGTCGACCAAGATTTTTGCTGACATCTTCCAACTAAATTTAGAACTTTTTTTATTACTAACGCAATAATTATCTGTTTTTTAAATTTACACTTAAACTATTCCAATAACTTTTTTGAATTTTACAAATATCTTGTTTCTCGCTATTAGTGTAAAATCTTAAAATACAGATGCTGTGATTCTATGATCTCACATTATTTCTGTAAATCATCACTTTTTTTATATTCAAATCTTTCTGTGGTTTTAGAAGCTCACTGTACTCTTTCGAGTCATGTTATTAAGAATGTTCGAGCTCTCACTGTTGTAAAAATATAATGAAAAGACATTTTGGCACTTTATAAACAATTTCTAATGAACTAATAGAAATTTGAAATTTTACAACATGAAATAAGCATTATTTCAAGTAATCATTTCATATTTTATCATGTAATCTCAGTTTTCTTCATTATTAAATAATTTTCTGAATGGATACAACAAAGCAGCATACATGAACTTTTAATTTTCAATAAAATCCTATTATAATGTATTTTTCAAATAACCATTTCATTATTATATTATTGTTTTATTTCTTGAACGGTAGTTTAATTATTTTTGTACTGAGAAATTAGTTAATTCATGATATACTTTTGGTCGCTCTTGCAATCATTCCTAAACAAGAGATGTATTTTTTTATAAGGATAAAAGATTTAAAAGAAAAAAATATAAACATGTATGCAATAATAATGCACGAGATAAAATAATACATGAACTAAATTTTTGCTCTAATCAAATGATTCAAACAGATTGATATATGATATAATACTCCTATTTTAGGGAAAAGAAAATGTGGACTCAAAGCTTTGAATTATATATTTTTAGTGAAATACGCTATAGTATATAAAATGAATTTAATGTTGCCATAAAATGGCATTTTCATTTTATATGTAAGCGTGAACTAGTTTTGAGGCACTCATGTCACAGAAGCAAACATCAAAATAAATTAAATTATTGCATACCACCTATATTTTTTTGTGAAACAGTAGTTTTTGAGAATACATTTAATAGTTTTTTTTTATTGTCACGCCGAGTGAAATTTTTTTAATTGATTTAAAGCAACTCCTTCCATTTTTCTTCTTGATATCTACTTCTAATCAACAATAAATAATTTTAAAACTAAAAATGAAAATTAGTTTAAAATACACTCTCAGAAACAAAACTCCCACTTTTGACAATTAAGCCTTTCTTGATCAATAATTTAAAAAAATTTTAAGAATCAAAAACCTCACTCTAGTGCATTGTGGAAGATTGTTAACAAGGCTGAAGACTAGACAGTATGGTGATCAAGAAGTTCGCCTCGAATCAGGAAGGTCCGGAGTTTGAATCCTACTACCGGCATGGATATTATTTATACATCTGTACTATATGTCTTCCTTGAGTTTTTAAGGTGCCATTGACTCAGCTATATGTTGCCCATGATAAAGCGATTATTGCAAAATTAGAAACATACGAGTTTTTTTTTTTTAATGAAATGACGAATTATTTAACTATTGACAAAAGTCATTTCTTCCTACAAGTGGTCGCTATTTCGTCCCTTTGACGAAATGGAGAGCTCGGAGCATACTACGAAAGTGTTTTGTCTAAAATAAAGAAAATATTGTGAAATTTGAGTGTCTATTATCTTACAATGTAGGATGCAAAGTATCAAAGTAAAACGAATTACATTATACTAAGGAAGTTAAATTAAAAATCTTCATAAGAAAAATTTGAAAAGAAAATCATTCGGTCATAAGACGTGGCTAGAAAGTGAATAAAATATTGTCAAAAATATTTATTTAAAGGGTATTCGAATTTATTTATTAGTGTAATTTTAGTTATTTATATAATTGCAGTTATTTATATAATTTTAGTTATCTATATAATTTTAACTATTTATATTCAAGAGTTCAATTCTTTTTTTCTAATCAGATATAAAAGAATATTTACACACCCATTTCAACCCTCCAAGTTTTGAGCCTCCGTGTAAAATTGTACAGAAGTTCTCCAGCCAACATTAAATACACGGAGAAAACCAGTTAAAAGAACCAGGGTGGAATAATGTTAAGAAGGTAAAAGAAAAATTGTGACCGGCTTATTAGTTTCAGTAGTACAGACAGTAGCTTAATTTTCAATAATGTGTTACGTTAAATCTTGAGATAAAAATTAATTTTAACTTGTGATTTCCCAGCAGATTAATTTAATTTTTAAAACAATATTTAGAATATGAAACTAAAATGCCCTATTACTTATGCTATCCTAATTTCAGGTCTTCAGAGAAAACGGCTCTTAAGTTATAAGACAATAACCAGACACACGCAGACAAACTATTTCATTTAATCTTAAAGACGTAGTTTGAAACATTCGACTAGCATATACATAGTTATAAGATATAAAAAAAAATATTTATCATTATTCTGAGTAGATAAATACATTGTAACCATGTTACACTGAATGAGTATTTTATACTAAAATATAACATCACTAAAATAACTGGATGAATACTCAAATCACATTTAAAGATTTTTGAATTTTAGCGTAATAAATATTTCGATTTATTTAACCTAAAAATTTGTATCCTAAACGGATAAATAGCTGTAGATTTGTATAAAATATTAATTATTCACAATAAAACAATTTACTCGTCAGTGATGGAGAAATATATAATATAAATTTATATTATTAATACAGTATGAGAACAAGAAGAAACAGGGGAATTTCTTCGAAGCGCTCTGATAATGATTTCAGTAATAAATAACTATTTTGTTAGGTATTTGAAAAAAGGTGAAGGTAGAAAAAATACATGATTTTGACATAATAACTTAAAGTATTTCGCTATTTGGCTAAATTTATTTTTCAATATTTATTAATTTAAATTTTATTTATTACTTACTTACAACTTTACTCAATAACAATACTTATTTACTTTAAATTTTATTTTTACTACATATGTGGTAATAAGATCTATAAATTTTGAAATCCAAATTTTCGATAAACCTTTATGAGCAGAATTCGTTAAGATACAATTTGTTTAAACACCGTACATTTCAGTATTACTAACCAGAAGTATATTTTTCTGTTCCTAAGATGTCTTTACCATAGAATATAGTAATTTTACTAGAATTTTTCTCCGAGTTTTAAAGATTTAAATTTCTAGAAAAAAGGAAATATTGCAAAAGAAAAAGGTAATGTAAGTAATTAACAAAAATAAAAATAAAAATATATCAGACTCTACCATATTGAGTAAGAAAGAGTGAATTTAAAAAATGGTAATAATTATGCAACTATTAACAATAATATTATACATGCTTTCTCTGTTTCTATATGAAACTTATGGTAAAAATTAGTATTAGCTACAGCTACGAAACGAAGAGCATGATTACATTTATATTCTAAAATAAGCAATATTTACTGCAACTGAGTTAAAATGGGTTGCATTATTGAGTGCTGGTAAATATTTTATAAACAGTCTATTTGAAACTCGGATTTGCAGACATTTGAAGACAAAGTTAAAAAATTGTTTGTTTGTTTTAAATAAATGAACACATGGTACAAAAATTGCAAAGAGTCCCGTCTTTAAGAAAAAGTAAAATATCACGTTGGTAAATAACAAGTTAAAAAAGAGTAAAGAAAAATAAATTGATCAACGAATTATCTGGCTGGATAGTTCAAATGAACTTCCAGTGCATCTGAGCGTAAATATGTTTTCCTCGTTTATAACTAACCGAAATTTCTATTGCGAGCAGCTCAATATGTTTATTTTCTTGCTTTATTTTCTTTTATAGAAAACATGGTTGTACTTTTTTATGCCCTACAAACTAATAGCGTATTTTTTTTTCAAACAAATAAAAAAAGTTAATCTTCGTTGTTTGAAAGACAACAAACTTTTATTAGAATACCAGTAAATTAAATATTTACCTTTTGAAAACTCATTTCAAAACTTTCCGATACGCAGGAGAAGCATTTCGCATTTCTTGCTAGTTTTTTATAAGGATAATCTGTATTAAATATTATTTTGAGAAAATGAGGCTTTTAATTAACTGGAAACCAATTATTTTTGCCTAATATATATTTTTTTACTTATTTAATTTCAATTTTATTAAATGTATGATATTTCCTTTGTTGATGTTCTCACCAAAAAAACGCAATTATAATTTTCGTTGGTTCAAGCAACGAGTAAAAAACAATTCTTAATAAATGTGTTTAAGTTATAGTTCTAATTGTTTTTAATAAAAATCTACTTTTGAAGTTTATGTTAAAAATAATAAATTAGAAAATTTTAAAAAAATTATTACTTTAATGTAAAGAAAGAGAGAGAACGTGGAAAACATATCTATGGATACATATAACTTTATGTGTATTTCCATCTTTTCTCTATACTCCTAACTTATTTTATATACATATATCTTTCCTCTTACCCTGCAAACGTTTTTTTCCGATTTGGTATGACCAAAAAAGATAATTATAAAAGAAAAGCCTTTTTTAAAATATTTTTGCACAGAATTAATTTTGTGAAAACCAAAAAAAAAAAAATAGTTTCAATAATAAGTGTTAGTATGTAATATTTATTTTGAGCTAACTTTTTCTTTAAAAAAAAGGATATCAAATAAAATAAAATTTGAGTACTGCTTTTGCAAAAACTCTGTTCTCTCTGCAAAGTAAAATCAATCATCTGCTGTAACAAACAATATAGTGCTTGCTTTAATATTTAAGTTTATTTTCTTTATATCTTTTACTTGAATCCGTGGAATGTGAAGTCATTTTAATCAACATCTCACTAATTCTGTTAACTGTGACTACCCTTGTCAGATATGCATTATTCAATTGTGTGTAAATAGAGTTAATTGCGCAATTATTCAGTGACAGCCAATGTCATGTATTAAATTGCTTTTCATGAATATTCATACAATTTATAGCTAGATTTATCTAAATCTAATTATGCGTCTCTATTAAGAATCTTTCTGTGACGAAAACAAAAATATTCCACGAAGAAAATATTTCCATATCTACGTTTTCATAAGGAATTAAACTGAACAAAAATTATGTTATATACGTCTAATGCAAAGAAAGTTTACATTTAATATTGAAGCTTCTTGTTGAGAGTACAATAAAAGAAATAATTAGAATTTTTGAAAAGATTATCTCCAATTGCTAAATTAGTTTTCGCGATATTTTACTTTTCTAATATAAGCTTTTACATTGCTTACACGGTTAAGTAAAACAAATGCAATTTTGAAAAAAAAAATTTGTGTGTTACGTTTAATATTTTTTATAAATATTCGTTTATATTTTTAAGGAAATAATAATTTAAGAAAAAATTCGTTGTATAAATCGTAAAATAGAGATAGTGACAAAACCAATGCCTCTACTAGTATATTTTCTAATACATTAAATGTATTATATCTTAACATGTTAATCATAGTAAATTTTATTTTAATGGTATTTTATAAATTTGAAGATTAAATTTATCAAAACTTATCTTGAAAAATATAGAATGAAATTAAATGAAACTAAATAATTATCCAAAAAATTGTTTTATTTTAATTATATACTTTTCTTATTAATCTTGCTTTGAAAATTTTACTTGCATCATCTACTTTAAAATCAAATAGATGGGCTTTGAAAAGATTAACACCAGACTATGTTTAATTGTTTTATATTGTTTCCATGGGCATTTTTATTTAAGGGAATGTAAAAACAGATAATATAAGAAACTGATCAAAATTATATTTTTATGATATATATTGGCAATCTGTTTCAACTTTTAAAAACAATTTTAATTAATCATGCTAGTTTTTTTACAGTGAAATTTAACTTTTTAATTTATGATATCAGAAACTAATCTCTACTAATTATTCTATTCACGAACATAAAAGTTGAAATTAAATATGACGAATTTCTTATCACTCGATTTCGAAAAAGTTTATGGTCAAAAACTTTGGACCAAACAATTGGAATGAAAATGACAGTTTGAATGAAAATGACAAATAAAGGGTTCGTTTCTTTACATTTTTCTGCTTTATTAGCATATAAATACTAATTATGAAACTTCAATATGTAACTGAATTTTTTGAACTTTTGCTACTAAGCTTTGAATTTTTGCTACTGAGTAAAAATATGGTAATTGGTTTCAGCTACTTTACACCAAGTAGACTAAAAGGACATTCTTAGCGTTTCGCAGAACTAAGAATTTTATTTTTGTCATTGGCGAGTAATTTCAGCCATGAAAAGATTGGAAGAAATTTACGTGTAAGAAATACATATCAATAGTTCATAACCTTAAAATATTATTATAATAAACACTGGGAAAGTATATCCCCAACATTAGCCACCCCTAGACTAAAAAATTACCAAAATAAAAAAATAAAAAATAAAACATCAGTGTAGAAAATATCGGAAAATGGCTCTTAGCATACACACAAAAAGTACTGTGTCAAGAATAGCAGCCTAGTGTACGCCATGCAATGTGTTTAATATACATTTTTTATCAAAATGTATAATAATTAATAAAAAATATGTGCAATCCAGAATAAATAGTAACCTACTTTTTTATTTCATTTTTTCTAAGAACAATTTGTTTGTTTTTAAAAAAAAATTATGTTTTAATCCTAAAATTTTGAAGCAATGATTTTCACATATACGTGTTGTCTAATTCTTTAATGTACATTCCATCTAGATGAATTACCCTCGAATAATATCGTTCTATTCCAATATTCAGGGGAATAATTTGAAATTTAAAATTCGGATTAAGGACTTTTTTAACTTCAGCTAATTCAAATAATTTGAAATAAAAGACGAGCAAAGAATTTGTCAGTAAAATTGGTGATGATTATAAGTGGTCCTATGAAAAGAGAATCACCCCAAAGGAGTTTGCTACAAAATTTGTAATAAAGAGAAATTTTTAAGTGAACTTGGGCATTAATTACCACAAATTATTTTACTATCCACTAATGTAACACTCCAGAATTAGTTTTTCGAAAAAAGGTTTCATGTTTGGAAATAATTTTTAAAACATAATTTTAAAATCAATTTAAATATAAACGATTCATTTAATTATCTTATGAATTTCATAATTTAACATAATATAAAACTCCTGAGCTTAAAAAAAGTAGGTGTTTTTTTGAATATATCTCTCTGTTCTAGTTTCTCTGAATATATTTTGTTTTAATTTTCTAGCTTGATTAGTGTTTCAAATCGTATTGCTTATCAATTACAGAACGAAACAATTACATAACGTACAATTCAATCACAAATTAAAACTGAATATATTTCGCTAAATATTAAAATTATTTCGTATAATTATAGCTCTACCAATATACAAAATCTAAAGCTAAGATATACTCAACTTATATGTCTAGTTGTAACTGTCCTCCATGCATATGTAATATTTAGAAGAGCCTTAGTTTCTCTTCACATTGCATCTTAACACACGAATGATTAATCGAACCCGCTCTATTGTAAAGCAGTTGTATGAGATTCTGTCATAATCTAAATACAATTTATCAAAGCACCTTCCATTTTAAATCAGCTATTTGATCTTCGAGAAAATTTAAAAGTCAAAGTTAAAACAAATCTCAGTAACTCTAATTTTGAAAACCGAATTGAATTTAGGAAAATAATACCTAGAGATTTGAAAAATATGATTATCTTAACTATTGTTGTGAACTTCACGCTGTTCAAAATGACTATGGACATTATTTTCAAAGGACGGAAGGTAGAAAGGCAAACCACTGATATTCTACCAACTCAATTTCCGGTTTTAAAACTGCTATTACTTTTAGTTGCTTAGCCCATGAGTAGATATTCTCGATCAGCTGAGTTTTATCCAAAAAAATATCTAATGCATTTTCAGCATTGCTGAAATAAAATCTCAAATATTCTATTATTGATAAGGTGCATGTATAAAATTGTTGCGCCATTTTTATATGATTTTATAATTAGCATTTTTTGTCAGCTTTTGTTATTTACATTTTTTATTTAAAACTGTTAAAAATATAAATAGCGATACATTAATAAAATAACTCAAAAGAGAGGTTGACGCCCCATTTTGGGAAAAACCAAGTCCATTTTTATTTTTCAATCAAGAAAGATTGAACAAAAAGAACCATTTGTGTTTTAATAACATCTATTCTTATAAATTAAAGTTAAACGCTTTTTCAATATTTTATCTAAAGGAAGAAGTTCTGTCGAATAAATTTTAACTTGGAAAACGCAAAGTTAAGTAACATGTCCTTCCGGAGATTACTAAGTATACCTCCAGTGATTCCATACTGAGAATGTAATTTGTAATTTGTAATTTTAGTAATTCTATACTGAGAATATTAAGTGCATTTCAATACTTTCCAAAATTCAAATCATAATACATAATGCAAATTTGCTGCAACGTTATTAATTCTTTAAATTGGACCAATCATCCTTTCATCTAAAGTTAAAAGTCATGGTTCAAGAGAAATACATGGTATTTTAATATGCTCCAAAATTTCTAATTGCATATATATTTATATATATANATATATATATATATATATATATACACATAGATTTCGAGAAATTTCTTCTGATCTCTGAGTAACCGTCAAATTCAAATAATCAAAAATATTTCATCGATATGCATATTTGCACCGTAATTATAAGTTTATATGGTCCTAAACTACTGTTGTATATATAAAACTACTGTTGAAGGAATAAATTTTGCATATTGATTATTTGTCTCACAGTTATTAAAAGAAAGTTATTTAAAATCGTCGTCTCTTTCGTTTAAGAAAATGTTTGATGTAATTTTAAAAAAAATCTCTAGACATAGATTTTACGTCTAATAACGAAGTGCTATTTTTAACAAAATAAACAATTCAAAGTCAAAGTACAATTTAAAGCTAACTGGTGTTCTAAGAAAAATAAAATTACAATTTACATTTAAAAAAATAAATTTTCCGAAATCTTTTTTTTTTTTCAAATTTGCAAAAGATAGCAGAAAATATGAAATTTTGTTTATAATCTTAATCCTAGTCATTCTCAGCAAAATTTTAAATGCTTTTTTTTTATAAATTTTCATTTAATATTTTTTTTCATAAGGACCTACAAAAATATTTAAAGTAAATAAAGTTACAAAACGTTTCTTACAGACGAAATATTAAACAACAATTGTTTTTATAGTATCTGAGAGCAGTTGGTGAAGATAACAATGAACAGAGAACTCTTTCAAAAATGATGAGCTTTTATGAAAACTTTGCAACTGATGTTGACATTTTACTTTGTCTCACATTCTGAAACATGACATTATTTTCAAAGAAATTTTAAAGAATAATTGGTAGAGAAAATCACTTCTTCATTCTTTTTAAAACTGTCTTTTATCGAAATAAAGTACATTTTTTTTCCAATTGCATGTTCTGCGAGTGAACTCAGATCAATTCTTACTTTTTTTAAAAACTAAGCTTTATATTTCTAAAAATTATGTTTTGTCTTTTTTTCTGAGTGAGAAAATATATATCTGAGGTCTGTAATTAATAAAAAATTTTGCGTTATTTATTGTAATGAGGTAAAAAAATATTTTTATTGCTTATTGTAATCGGATAAAAATAATTCTGTTGCTTAAGGATCTTATTTAAAGCATTACTCAAATATTACTCCACATAAAATCAATTGAATTGGACAAATTTAAATAAATTATTGAAAACTTATTACATTTATGAAATCTTAAGTAATAACTGTGGGTAAAGTATAGTATTGTTGTAAATCTTAAAATGTTTAATGCTGTTGCTAGTTATATATTTCAATTTTTAATTTAAAATATTTTCAGGTTAGTTAAATAGAAAACTTTCAGATTTCTGTACTGATAAAATATTTAGGAAGCAGCCCTTTGTAAAAATATATGTCAATTTATTTATGGAGTTATTCAATATTAAAAATAAATATCCAGAATTACCTACTTTTTATAAATAAAAGCACTTAATGTACCATAAATAAATGCACTTATCATACTGTAAAACAATGCCCCTTAAATTTTAACTATCTATATTTCTCTCGATAAATAAATTTAAAAAAAAAAACAGTTTTGAAGAAATTAAAAGTCAGTCAAAGTTTTAGCAAGTATTTTGAGGGAACCTTAAGTATTATGCTTAGTTGTGAATTAATTTTATTTTGAAATAATCTTTAATTAAAATTTATAGTAGGATTATTAATATACTGAACACAGATTGAGCATTTTTCAGCACTGTTTCATAATTTCAAGTTTGAACAGTTAAACAAAATATAATGTCCTGTAAAGTTAAAAACGTGAGAAAAAATTTGAAAAACAACCCCAGTTAATATTGCAGTAATTACGCACAAATTGGAATAATTTATAACCTTGCTTGAACATCCGCCCCATACATTGGGTTTATGATAATTAATGTTCAAGTTCGTAGTTTTGCAATTTTGTACCCAATCCAGTGGGCCTGAATCAAGTATTGGACGAAATCTGTCTTCGTGAAGAACATTTTGATAGAAACAACCTTCAATTACGTTACATGGAGAGGAAAACCACGAAAACCTCTGACAATTAGCCTCACGGTAAGGAGACTCGAACCTATTATCTGTCTACCGCTGAAGATATATTACGTCAGAACGGGGATTTGGGTGCGCCTGGGGGCGGAACTCGAATCGACCAGCTATCTTTGGGATTCGTACCCGGTTCACCTCATTGGAAGGCGAACACTCTATGCCCTGAACCACTCTGAATCGATTTAGTATAGTGAAAGAAAAAAATCCCATTTTAAGTACACAAATAAATATGGCCTTTTCAGCCCCTCAATTTTGATCTCCGCAGTCTCATTTCTGTGGCCGTAAGGAATTTTTATTAATACTAATTAAACAGTTAAAAATTCTCAAACACGTTTTATTTCTTTACTATATCATACTGCCTGTAATATTTTTCGTATCAGTTTGAAATTTCAAGTTCCTGATTCTTAGTATTTGAAAAGAAAAAAATATAATGTATACCCAAAATATTGGTAGCAGCCTCATTTATGATTTCTTTGACGTTGAGATACAACAATGAATTTAATGGAATATATATTTACTAATGAGAAAAAAAGGAAAAAAAGAACATTTCCCTTTTGAAGGACAGAAATTTTTATCAAACTGTTCATGTTTCTAAAATTTTAAAAAGTGTAATAAAGAGAAGCGAATAGAATATATGCGCAGACGATGAATATGCGGGTATATTATCGATTAAAAGATCCTGCCTATCCACTTTATGTTGTGCTCTAGTTGTTATAACATTTACTGTCAAAAAACTTATTTATTTTGGGGAAAAAATATTTAAAATATTATTATTAACCTTCTGCATGATGTTTATCATTTAATTTCATTGTTATTGAATATACGTTAACTATAGTACTACTTTATTGTTTTATACTCTTTCATGTGTGCGTTTTTCAGTCAAAACTTTGGCCATTTTTATACTTGCTACATAGTTCAAATCATTACCGTATATCTCGTGATATTGCAAATTTCAATGGTTTCCTACAAGCACAATTTATCGCGATATTATCACCGAAGTTGAATTTTGTTGAATCAAATTTTTAAACATTTTCAGTCAAAAAGGTAAAAGGGACGACACACAGAAAAGAACAATGTAAAGATTACTTTTGGGTAGGCCGGACGCAAGTGAGAAATCGAAAAAAATGTAGACTAATGCAAACATTTCTTTTTATTTGTTTCATTTTTTTAAAAACGCTAAACATAATGGCCATTGACAAAAAATTAACTTAATTAAAGGAAAAGAAAAAATAATCAAAAATAACAAAATAAAAAAAAATTTAAATCTCAAAAAATACCAAATCAATCAACTTTTATTTAAGGAAAAAAAGGAATTAACGGACATTTCAAACGTAAAAAAAAATTACTTTTGCTTAAAAGTTTTGTATTGCGTGTGAAAATATTTCTTTTTTCCCTTTTAGTTACCATTATATCTGGAGGACATAAATAATGCATTACAGCACTGGAATGAATAAATAAAATTAAAAATAATATATTCAAAAAGGTTAAGAGGTTTCCATAAAAAAATGACATTTATACAGAAATTTTTGAAAAATATAAAAGCCTCAAGAGAGACAAAAGTTTTTAATTTGAAATGATGTATAGCGTACAAAAGAAGCAGACCACCCTGAATAACTTTTGATCTAATGATAGGACTTCCACGTTCTAGGTCTTAATGAGTCGAAGGGGTAAGCTCAAACATGCTAATTAATTAGCGCGGTTGATATTTGAAGTTACAAAATCAGACACAAAAACGTACTTTCTCTGAATAAACATACCTTTCTTTCGACGGATTCGAGTTTCGTAGACCCAAAGTATAGGGGGTAGCCGCAATTTGGGAGATATGGTTCAAATAGTGTAGTCAGGAGAGCGGTCCAAAGTTTGAACCCCAAAAAGTTAATTTTACTTTTTTGTGCATCTCGCTATATCTCGAGAACTTTTTAAACGATGGTAAAAATTTTTGTACCCAATAATAAAATTTGTTTATCCAAAGATAATCCTATGCAAAAAAAATTTTTTTAATAAACATTCATTATTTTTTACTATTTTATTTAGTACTATTCAAAAAAAGTTTGAATTGAAAGGTATACAATTTCTTACATCATTTTAACCTTCCGTTAGACGCGCGCACCTCACAGGTGCATCTTTGCACTTCCACCTCCTTCGCCGTCAATAGATGTTTCCGGGGGACGAGCCTAATGTTATCTTCCTATCTTTGGATTACTCAAAGGTCGACCTTCGAACATGTCGATGGAGAGTTGCAGCGGCTCAAATCACCCCACAGGTGCAACGCGACCATTGACCCAAGTATTGCGGATGTAATATATTTATGAATTAAATATCTATATTTTATCTTATATTCTGCCCTACTCAACGTAGCAGGTATAAATGGTGAAGTTATATACCCAAAAAATGGTTACGAAGTGAAAAACCGCAGCCTTCTTGCGTCAATTGGCTAAACAACTTGTGATGAATGAAATCCGACGCAGTTGCAAGAAACATTTATCTTCAGTACTTCGCTTTCGATTGGCAGAAGCAAACTTCTCAAGCCTCAGAAAATTCATTGTCAGAAAATCAAGCCAAGAAAAGAGAATTGTGCGTGCCATGTCAAAAAAATAAACAACGAAAAAATACAATGTGGTACTTGCGGAAAACACTTATGTTTGAGTTATGTAACAACAATTTGTAAAGACCTCTTGCAAAAATTCTTGTTCACATGAAGGTAGTTCTGCATCAGACAGCCTCTAAGATAATATTTTTATACTAACATGTGATATTGAAATAAGTTGTTCCGATATGCAAGACTCTCAATGTTTTTTTACACTTTTACTTTTCTTTGTTTTTCTTTATGTTGTACAATTATTTGTGATACAGTTTTTTCATATATTTTAGTAATTAAATAAGTTTTTTCATACTTTATCTTTCTAAAGGATCTTAAATAGGTAACAATTAACTATTTAAACTAGAATAAATTTCACTTGACTTTAAAAAAATCAAAAACACCTTATAGGTGCAACGCGACTAACCATGTCGGAAACAAGTGCGCGTCTAACAGAAGGTTAAAGAATATAAGCAGCAATATACTGGCAAAATTTGAAATTTGAGTCAAATCGGTCGTATAGTTCCTGAGATATCGAATTTTAAAAAAGTCGTATTTTAATGCAGTCGTGTTATTCATTCTCCATTCTTAAGTTTAAATATATTTGGTATTTTTCTTTTTGTCGAGCGCAAGCGAAAAGTTGCAAAGAAATGTAGACTTCCGTTGACTATTTTTGTTTATTATTTTTTTTAAATTTTTTTAAACACATAAATATAAATAAAATGAAAAAAAACGTAAAATTAAAGAAAATAATGAAATATAAAAAAATAATTAAATAAAAAAGGTTTCCTGCGTCCGTCTAACAGAAATGTACCACATACTTTTTTTCAAGCTCAGTTGATTATTTTTTAAATCTAAGTAATTATTCTCTTAGTTACGATAAACATATTAACGAAAAGTATTCACACATATTTACAATAAGTATATCTTTTGTAATATAACATTCTTTAAAAAAATGCGTAAAATTTTAAGGAAAAATATACTATGGTGAATGAGGTGTTTGTTCAGCCAAGCGAAGTTTTTAAAAAAATATAAACATAAATCATCACACTTTATTTAAACTAAATTTTCAATTTTTTTCAATAAATATTTCTCTTCTGGATCAAAAAATAATGCTTCTGTCTTAAAACTCCATTTAAGTGTATTTTTTCTGCCTTTCCGTATCTGCAATGTTCCGTATTTATGACTGATCTAAAATAACATGTATGATGTAATAGCAAGATTTGTTTGTTGTTGTTTTGTCTTCCTTTTTACTAATTCTTTTTCATGTATTATTCTGTGCCTGAGTAAAATGTTTATTTTATTCAAACTCAGGACGACAAAATAAACAAATCAAGCAAAGTAAACGAATTACCCCGAGTTTCCTTTCTTATTACGAAGCCGTATTTCAATACTCTGTTAAAACAAATTAGTTTTGAAAGTAAAATATTTTAAGTACGAAATAATTATTTTTGTTAATTATAATAATAATTATTATTAAATTATAAATAATTATTATTAATAACAATTATTATTAAACTAATTCTGTTTTTGAACTCCTAGGGTTGATACAGGTATCAGTTATTTTGCTTTTCAGTTTTTACATATCAAACACTCTCTTCTCTGTTTGTGACATGCATGTACTGGGAGCGAAATAAAAAACGGACCACCATGAATAACTCTTGATCTAATGATCGGATCTTCACTTTCTAGGTCTCAATCTTAATGATTCTTGGAGTTGACTTCAAAAATTTCTAATTAAATGGTGCAGGCGATATTTTAACTTACGAAATCGGAGACAAAAATATACTTTCTCTGAAAAACATACCTTTTTTTTAATGGATTCAGATTTTTAACCCCAAAAGTATATCGGGGTAGCAGATATCTGAGAAATATGGTCAACATTGTTTGGTCAGGAGAGTGGTCCAAAATTTGGATCCTTTTGCTACTTTTATTTTTGCCTGTTTCTCCATATCTGGAATGCTTTTTCAACGAATCGAAAGATTTTTGCATTAAATTATAATGCACATTTATAAAAGGATAATTCCATGTAAAATATAGCTTTAAGTAAAAAGTTTTTATTATTTTATTCAATATTAGTTCTAAGAAAATTTAAATAGCAAGTTATAAAATTTTTTACTGCATTTTAAAGAATGCAGATTTTTATCGCAAAATACAAAATTTGGGGGATAAATCTAATTTTAAATATACCAGTTAATAAAAATTCAATTACGAGTTAGTTAAAATTGAATTTCTCAAGAACTATTTTACCGATTAAACTGAAATTTTGTATTTTTTCATACGAAAAATACAAAATACATTACTTGAAACTATGTAAAAGATTGAATACCTTGCAATTGAAAATTGCTTTGACTATTATTAAAGGAAAAAATAATAAATATTTACTAAAAGTTTTGCAAATCTGTATGTGAAAAGGTATGTTTATTCAGAGAAAATATGTCTTTCAGTCTGATTTTCTAACTTGAAATATCGTTACCACTAATTCATTAACATATTTGAAGTTACCTCCCAGAACCATTAAGCGCTCTAAAGCAAGAGGATCCGATTATTAAATCAATAGTTATTCAAGGTGGTTAATTTTTGGGCACACTGCACTTTAAAGAACTGTGTTTTTACTTAATTTTTTTATTTCAATTAAAGGTATTTGCCTTTTCTCACTACATTGTAACAAATTGTGTAAATATTTATTTATACAATTTAAAAATAAATTTGTCTTGAAAAACACAACAACAAAAATCCATCTACTTGCTATTTTTTATAAAATAAATTTTAAAAGAAGCTAGATAGAAAATGGATGTACCCCCGTTACCGCATTTTTTACGTATAACTTCTTGATATATTATTACTAGCACACAGATTTAGCTTATAACGACGCAAATATTTCTAAAAATTGAGATATGTTAAATTCTGTCTTGTTTCTACGAGTTACAGAAGAACTGTTTACTTGAGAACTGAAGATTTTGAATGTCTTTTTTTACGAAACACTAAGTTCTTCGCAAGAGTCATAAATTGTCATTTCTCAAAAAAAATTATTCGATTTGGCACCTGATCAAGTTTGCAATATCCGAAACTAAACTGATTTATTGATGCTATTTATATTGATGCAAACCTATTATTAAACTGTGATTTTTTTTCCATTTTGGAATCTTTAGTAACATTACCTGTCTTTAAGACATTTTAAAAACTTTAGTACAGCAATGTGTATGTAAAGTGAAGATCCGATTATTAGATCAAAAGTTATTCAAGGTGGTTCATTTTTTTGCACTGCACACTCACTTTAATTTTTCTTTCATTAATTAGAATTTTTATATATANTCAATAGGAAGTGAGATATATATATATATATAACTTATAGAAATACCATAGAAATAACTTATTAATATTTTCCCGTAGATTAGGTAAGTGTAGAATTATTAAAAGAGAAAGAAAGCAGAAAGTGGTAATTTCAATTTGAGATTTTATTCAACTGTTCTGAATGCTATATGAGCTCTTAAAGGATTGTCAAACTTTTTCGAGCAATGAATTCCAGAATCCGAAAATTCTTTAAATTAAATAATTAGTAGCATAAGATCACGGAAAAAGGGGGTGAATTATAATGTATTTGCAACAAAAACAACATTTAGGCATCTTGTCCGAGATGGATTCAAAATCCCAAACTTTGGCTTTGTAGTCCGATGCTTTACCAAAGAGCTCCCCGCTCCACAGAGAAAAGTAGCAAGTTTTGTCACTATATATTTCTGGGGAACTATAATACAACCATTAATGGATCCAGTATTAACTGCAATCTCTGTTACCACACATTTATTAGTGACAGTAACTGCTGTTATCAAAGCAGTACAGCTGATACAGACTCCTGTTCTTCACGAATTTAACAAATGTAGAAAGATGTACATTTGTCTGAGAGCTAATTAATTTATCTGTGTTATGATTATTTAATCCGTTTTTTTTGTATGTGCAGAGGAAAAATGTCTATATCTGACATAGTTTCTGTAAACTTTTAAATATTTTTAATGCGTCCATATTATTTATGCAGCTCTACTTTCAAATGCACCCCTTTTAATTTTAAGACAACCTATGTAAAATAAAGTTATTTTTTCGTGGTGTGCTCTGATTTAATAAAATTCTCACTCGCAAAGCCGCTTTGTTGTTAAAATTTTATTTTATAAAATCCTTCCATTCCCAAATATCAAATAAAGTACTTTTTGCACGTTCCTTGAAATCTTTGATATTTTCCATTAGAATGCTTGAGGAATTTCATAAATTTCTTAATGTTGTTCCACTTCTTATAATAACTTTTAAGAAGCTTAAAGATTCGCTGCTTAGTTAAAACGTATTAGATTGTTGCCTTTTTTGCAATACCTGCATTATCACTTATGTAACAGTGATCACATAAAGCGAAAACTCCAACTCTGAGACATGTTTTTTGAACAACAAGAAAAAAATGTTTCATAAGATCTTCGTAGAAAGAAAGATTTCTGACAATGCAATAATTGCATCAATTGTATGCCTCCGTCTTTTAATTACTTTAGTCATCTTTAATTAAATTTCATTTATCATTACTTAGTATTCAGAGTTCAAAAATGATTTTAGAACATCATATTTTCTCTTTATTTATTTCTAAATGCGGGTTGTCTTCGTTTCCAATTATAAACACAGTAGTCAAAGAGTTTACTTAATGGCTGTAAGTAAACGAGGAGAAAAAATTAAAAAAGATTCAATATCAATTAAAGTAATTTAGTCAATGTTATTATCCATAAACTCGTAACAAAAACATTATTAATAAAAATATTTGAGGGATCAAGTCCTTTTACCTATGAAACACTAACTACAATGAGAAAATTGATAAGTTCTGCTACAATTAAAGACCGTAATTTAAGTGTTAGTGCAAGTGTGGGGTACTTAAAAATGTTACGAATGCGATGGTTTACTTTATTTCAAATTGAGGATCTTACAACTTAACTTTTAAGTAAATGGGGACTCAAAAGTAGATCTGTGTTTGTAGGGCTTAAAGTTGGATAATTTTGACCATTTCCAATATGGATTTTTTTTATAGCAAATGAACTAAATCTAAGCATTATTTAAGAAGTTTCAGAAGTTTACATCATATTTAATCTCTTGCTGCAGCTATAAAATCATTGCCTTTTCTTTTCCAGTCAGTGTTTTAACTAAACAATGAAATTATATATATAT
>NC_092211.1:46052029-46071757 GCF_043381705.1 Parasteatoda tepidariorum | reverse complement strand
AATCTCCGGTTATTTTGCTTCTTAATTTGAACCCGCCACGGCTGTGCAACGGCACGCGATTAGTCGTTAAAGAATTAATGAACAACGTTATCGAAGTCATTACTTTAAATGACAAATTCCGGGGTGAAAGTATATTATTTCCACGAATCCCTGTTATACCCACACAAGTGCCAATTCAATTTAAACGCATTCAGTTCCCCATTAGATTGGCATTTGCAATGACAAGGTCTTTAATCTCTACCAATATGAGTTAATGCCAAATAAATTAATTTATTACAAAGTGTAATGAGAAAATAATTACTGAAAGTTTAAAACCAAGTCTATGATAATCATTTGTGTTTTTGTTTAACAAAGAATATATTGGATTCAGTTTACTATCCTTAGATGAACCAAACTTTCGCATGCTTAAACTATTCGACTTCCAGTTTAAACTATTATTAGCAAAGAGTATACCTCATTCTGGAAGCAATGTGGGCGTTCTAAAGTTTCGAGGAACTGTGAGCTGAATAAAATGTGGGTATTAAATATAAGAATGATATTGTATCGAAAGAATATTTTAGTACAATTTATTTCTTACATAACCTATATATTCTTATCAAGTAATCATTAACTTTGAAAAACTAAATTTAAATATGTGATACCATCTAATTAAAGACTTGGCTTTTAGTCCATGAATTAAAAATATGCTTATTTTAATTTAATTGATAAAAAATAATTATTGAAATTTCAATATAATAAATTAGAATTCAATACAATAACCAATACCCAGGATAATAAAATTTAAAGAAATATAGAAAAGTAATTAAATTCAAATTTTGAATACTTTGTAGATGCTAAAATGTTAAATTAAGAACTTGAATTACTAATTGAATGGGCAAATGTCAGTTGACTATATTTTTTTTTCGTTATGGAGCATTAAAGAACCTAATATTTTTTTAATAAAAATTATTTTTAAAAATTTTACTTGGTCTTTGAAGTAGCAGTAATTTGTTATATCGACCGACTATATGTTAAATAAAAACAGTTAAAAATAAATTTGTGTTAAAAATAAATTTTCAGGTTCTACTTTTAGCGTAGATCCTTATTATTTGACCCATTTCCACGGATATTAACAATAGATAAGGAAGCTTAAATGAATATGTGAAAATACTTGTGACAAATCACACATACATCTATACATACACTAGGCGGCCAATGCCCCTGCTCACTGCCGCTAACCAAGCCCACAATTGCTTCTCAATTATTGTCCTTTCTAGGCAGAACACAATTTTTCCACTGGGGTTGAAATTATTCACTTGACATACATGTAGTAAGGGAAATTCTGTTTGCTTGCGCTTGTACCTCTACTTCCGGCTTACAAATATTATTATCTATTAGTATTATAAATATTTAGATCAATTAGTAAGCAGAAGTGATTTTTCTAAGTAATAATTTTTAAAGTAGCAATTATATTGTTATAACAATATATAGGGTTATAACAATATGTTGTTCAAACAAATTTCATGAGTTCACAACCGTAATTTAAAATTTTCACTTACCAAATGGGCGGATATATTAAACACTATTTTTGCTTGCATCTACCACTGCTAAAATAAAAGAACTTTAACTTCACATTAGGGATACAAAGTAACTTTAAATCAGGGATACAAAAATCTTTATTAAAAAACAATACCTTAACGACTTTTATTAGTTTCATGTGATGACAACCAAAACAATATGGAAATGAATGAAGAAAAACTGGATCCAACCACGTGAATTTTCCAACCAATAAAAATGCGCGGACAACAATGTAAAACTGGTACACCATCCTTAGACATACTTAAAACAAAATGAAAATTTTAACAAACTGTGGGGGCGGAGTTATCGACTATGCCAACCTTCATCTATCAAAAGGTGCCTCGTGATTGAATCAAGTTAGCATGTCTTATATATCAGTGAATTGATGCTTAATTTTCGGAGTGGTAGTTACGCAACAATTCTCCTCCAACAGAATTTTATCAGGGATAGAATTCGATGAAGGGATACCACTAGTTGCTGTGCTTGTGAAAGACCGGGAGAGCTGGTTTTAAAATCACTGGGATTTTGAGTGCTGAATGTGAGAGGTGTATTAACTTTACAGTCGTAGTCGCTCCTGTGTTACCATAAGCAGTCGAGTGTATGCAGGCAGACGTTGTGTTTAATCGAGACGCGACTGAGTAGAAACAGTGTGAGGAGGTGGTTAATGTCGCAGNTTTCTAACTGGTGGTTCATGATCGTTCTAGCATTTAATTTCTATATATATATATATATATATATATATAAACTTGAGTTCCAAACAGATAAAAAAATATCATAAAGCATTCGGATTCTGCTATGAATTGTAGAGTATGTTTTAAAATCCTTTATTTCGTGTTGAAGTTTAAGGAAAAACAATTAACAATAAAAAATGCAAATTTATATTAATACTGTAACTCCTTTGAATAATAAACTTACATTCACGTTTATATATTAACTATACAAATGTATTTATATTAAACTACTAAGGAAGACCGAAAAAATAAATGAAAATGGATAAAAATATTTTGTTGCTATGTTTAATTCAAAAGTAATACATAACTGATCTGATGTAAGGAAATGCACAACTCTTAGATTCAACACTTATAAAACAGATAATTATTTAAAAATGGTTTATATGAAAAACATGATTACTGAAAGAAAAGGTTTACATATTAACAATTTATGTTGCAAACTCTGCTAAAAGTTTTCTTCATTAGAAATTTAAAACATAATGAAAAATTTGATGCAGACTCAGACGAATTTAAAATCTAACTAAAAATCTTATTAAGATGACATTTTTAACTTCTCTAGGTTTTCGATCAGCAATTTGAATATTATGATAAAATAACTATTTAAAAAAAAAACTGTACTAAGCAGTGTAGGGAAATTAAAAACTAAACTCTGAATGATTTATAATGAAAATTTTTATATTTTTTAATTACTAGGAGGTTACGTCCTTTGCTCTCGGCACTCTCCAACCTCTTTAATTCTTACCATTCATCGTTGCTTTTATTAAACGTCAATATTTTCCTGAAATGTATAGAATACTTTTTTTCAAAATTTTTCAATTATTGTGATTTTGTGTTAGAACATCTTGTTATTATGTTAATAGTAATGATATAGACTATTACATAGATTAGAAAATAATTCAGAAAAATACTTCATAATTCAATACTTCAGAAAAATTTGAAATTAGGAATGCAGATTTTGTGAATAAACAAGAAGAAGAGAATAAGATATAATTTTACTAATTGACTAGAACTATAACAGTTTAAATATTGGACGGTTTTAATAGCTCTTTGCTGAGTTTTTTTTAATTTATAAATATTTCTACAAATAATTTGTAAATATTTTCGCTTCTGCATAGTAAAACAAAACGTAAATAAATAGCAGAAAAGCACTTAAAATTGTAATGAATTTTGAGCAAATGTAATTTAAAAAAAAAAAAAAAAAAGAAAAGCTCAAAACTGGCTTTGTTATCATGTCAAATTTCAACTCTGCTGTTGCATTCTTGCGACCTCCGGTGGTTAAGTGAAAGCGCTTAGCGTTCTCATGCCATAAGTACTGGGTTTGATCCTCGAACCGGGCAAGGTTGTCTCAGGCTTTCGTCCCTTCAGTGGGTTAATAAAATGTTTACAAATCATGCTTGGGGACTAAACACTGTGGGTTCCGCATTAGACAGACCACCCAACAGGAATATCTGCTCCTGCACCTCAGAGCTCAAGGTCAAGAAAACTCAGATGTGCACAGTAGGCATTGGCCCTCTATGGGCTGTCGCGCCACTGAATGTAGGTGCTTTTCTGTGGTTTGAAGTGGTATGCATGACATTTCTTGCGTCAAATTTAACAGCTAATTGTCCTCGAACTAATTTTTCCTACTGTGCACAGCTGAATATTAATAGTTTACTCACTCGTATTCCTTATAATTTTCTGAAATTTTTTATAATGTCATTGCGGAGCACAGCAAAACGTAATTCTAAGTTGAATACTCAATACAACGAAGTCAATGTCATCCTTCACAATGTTTCAATAAAGAGGCATATACCATATGTTATGGAATTAAAATGCGTCTCGGCATTTACTCTTTTTCCTATACTAAGTTACATACTGCAACATTTGTTTTTTTATTTCTGTCTGAATCAGTTTTTTAACAGTGTTTAAAACAACTTAATTTTCAAGTAGTCTGACATTTTTTTCAAGAAAGCATCTCAATAAGGTTTCCTAAGCATAAAATATTTTATTTCTATTATCCAATAGCAAAAATGTTACGCAGTAAGGAATCAGACATATTTTTGAGGGCGTAAAATAATTTAAAACGCTCACGTGGTAGTTTACTTTACAAGAAATAGTGCCCCCTGTTGAAGATAACTAGGAAAAATTCTGACTAACAAATTTAACAATCATGTCGTATGATATATTTCAAAATGTTTTAATAAAAAAGAGTAGTTCCATGGCTTTTCTTTAAACTTAATAGAAGTAAGATATTACAAATGTATGTATTTACTTGGTGAATAATGAAATTCCATAAAATTTTATTTTCAACCCGCTTTCAACAGTTTGAATAGATGTATGGTAAGTCAAGGAATATCAGAGAAATAAATTATTCTTTACATGGATTAACATGATTAAACAGATCGTAGATAAATAATAAAATTTTAATAATGAATTAGCAAGGCAGAAACAGAAAACAAACATGGGCATGAGAATTCCATTAAATGATTCAGTAGAAACTATGCGTGTATTGTTGCGTGAAAGTTAAAGGTTGCATAAAGACAAAGTAATTATACACTTACCATGAATCTCAAGTTGTTGTGATTTGAAAAGAAAAAAAACATTTGAGAAAAGCAAAGATTTACTAAACTGATGAACTTCAAAGTAATGAATTTAATTAGAAAGATATACATAGTTTTTTTTAAGTAAAAAGCAAATGTGTCACTTTTCAGTTAATAAGATTAATTTTATTTCTTTCTAAATTGAAATCCAATTCTATTTTAATTTAAATAAGCAGAGAAAATTCTTCGAATGAAATTTAAGAAACTTAATTCTTTATGTTCACATAACAGATTACATAAAACAAGAATTTGTTAAATTCATATAAAATGAAATTTTTAATTTTAATATTGATTTTTTGTGAAAAGTATTATAAATATCGGTCATGCCTGGAGACATATTGATACTAATATCGTTTAAAAAATCATTTGCACTTGTAGAAAGCTATTCAATTTTCTACTGCAGATGGAAACTACTAATATAAAGCTTTAAATATAGAACAACAGAACGTATATGCCGTTGATATCAGGTTTTAAGTGAAGAACTACAAAATGTTATATCATTGCTATAAAGTTTTAAATAAAGAACAATAGACCCGGATATCATTGATCTAGAATTTTAAATGAAGATCTCTAGAGCGTGATATTATTGAAAAATAATCTAAAAGGCTAGAGATGTGAAACTTTTCATTAAAATTTTTAAGTTTTTAATTGTATATTGTAGTTGTTAAAACTATTTTGTATGAGATTTTCGAATACTTTTCAGTTATTTGTTTACTTTTCAGCTAAAGAATTCCTTACTTTATTGGATTTCATTTTAATAATTTAATTCATTTTGCTCTCCTACACTGTTAAATTTTCATTCCGAAATTACGGTTAAATACCCTGTATTTGATTGACCATAAAGTTTATGGTTAAGAACATTTCTTTACATTTACTGCTTTGTAACCATTTGCTTACGGGTCTTAAACCATTTACAAAGAAAAAAAATCGGTTAAAAATGGTGAATACAAACCTGTACGTTTTTGCAACCATTCAGAAAGAGCACAGTTTCTAAACCTTAAAATAAACTTAAACAGACGCCGAAAATCTGTGAGTACAGCGCCATTTTTTCGCGTATGATAGTTTCGTATTCGAATATTCTAATAGTCCAGGGTCAACGAATGTAGAGGGAAGGACGCTAGAATGTTTTATATAAATAGGAAAAATATTGTGGTATCAATTCTGGGATTCGAACCCCTGTTCCTGGCGATTTGCCCTCTCAGCTACAGTATTTACTCAACTACCTGAAACAAAATGGCTTTCTAAGGTTCTACGGATAAAATTAATTATTAAATCGTATAACGCAACAACAATTAATAAAAGTTTTTTCTCACACTTCACAGTTTGAATATCATATTTTTTATTGTTACTCGACTGTTTTGGTTGAATGGCTTATTGGCAATTAAATAAATTGCTTTTTATTTATTTTTACCTAAAACTTTGCATTAGTGTACTTCGTAAAATATTTTGAAAAATTCTTAATTTGTTTTTTCAATCTTAATTATCACCCTATTATTAAAGCCTTATGAAAATAATTAGGATTGCATAGATAAATGGTTTAACACTTGTAAAATACTTAAAATATTCACAATTGTTCGAATTAAAACAAATGATGAAAGTATTTTTAAATGATTAAGAAATTACTTGAAGTACACATATATAAAATTGTGTGTGTTAACTTTTGCATTGCTGCATGCATATGTTTAGAAAGTATAAGGTTAAGCTCACCTAAGTAACTGAAAATGTGGGTATTTTAACATACTTGGAACCTTATTAAAATTGACTCGAGATCTAGTTGTTTTCGTATTTTGAAACTTTTCAGAGCAATTCACAATGAGTACGCAAATTACAACTAATATATTTTGGCATTTTTTCTTAAATATTCTACAAAATACTATTTTGAGCAAACTTTAGTACTTCACAAAATCATAGGGTAAAATTGTGGAAGGAATGTGATAAATTATAATAAATCGGATGTTAGGTTTTGCCTCTGACTGTTATTTGAATGTAACCTTTAAATTACACCGATAAATTAGTTTCTTTCGAAGCACAAGAAAAAAATATTATAATTAAAACATTTTGGTAATAAACCTAAGCATCATGTAAACCAAAAAATATAATTATTGTTAAAATTACAATTATCATAAAAATATTTATCATTATAATTTTGAAAAAAATTAACAGAAACAACAAAATTGAGTTCAAAAGACACTGGTATAGTATGGCAATGTTCAAATGAAGTGAAATTATCTAGTAAAACTAATTAATAACTCATGCTCAAGCTACTTTCATTTCTTATAAATGTTGTATTTCGTACAATATATTAAACTTTAAATTTTCGCTCATATCTAAGGTTTTTTTACCATTATCAGTAAAACAGATGCGCTTTAAGCATATATTTTGCAAATATTAATTTATGCATTAAAATGCATTTATCAAAATTTAAATGTAGATGTAAATAAAAATAAGTTTTAACAAATGGGAATTAATTTAAAATGGAAATTACATAATTTTAATAATGTTAAGTAATTGATATTGACACCTTTATCAATATTAAATATCAATTTTCTCAAAATAGAAAAAAAATCTATGAAACTTCAGCTAATAACATTAATAAAAAAATGGAATGAAGCCAAAAAATGGAGCAAAAAAGTTATCTTTTGATACTTAGTTAGAGAATTATTAAATATTAAACTTCAAACTTGCAGAAATGCAACTACGAAGTTGAAATTTGACACGCCTAAAGAATCATTTTATTTTTAAACTTCTTTTACGTTTTTTTTTCATGAGTCATTGCAATTTTAAACTTTTTTCACTTTTTCGGTATCAATAATGACTATTTTTCCATTGTTAGTTGGAAATTCAGTTATGTCCTTAGAGATCTTTATTACATAGGCTTGGACTTTATTTGTTGTTAAAAGTAGCAAAAAAAAATAGATATAATGTTGCCAAAGTTAAATATTAAAACTTACATTAAAATTCTTCAAAAATATATGAAACTCAACTCAAGGGAAATGAAAAATGTTTTTCTTCTCAAACTATCATAATGTATTATAATCATAATGTATCTTACGCGAGCAAATCTCTTCTTCTTTATTTCTTCTTTTTGAGACACAAAATATGTTTTCTTTAGTTTCTTTTTTTCTTTTTTTAAGTGCAGTTGATTATCATTACAAGTTCATTACAATTTTATTAGTACACTCATATCATTACAAGTTTTTGAATTTTAAAACTCAAAACAGAGGAAATAAGAAACATTTTGCTTATTTTATGGTTATAATCGTAAAGTATGACACGGAAGAAATTTACTTCAAATTCAATTTTGAGACACACAATATTTCTTAAGGACAATTTTTAAGTGCAGTTGATTACAATGGAGAGCAAATTTTGCATTGCATTTATGCATAATCGGAAATCGGGTGTGGGGTATTTAAATCTGAAAATAGATTTGCTTCTAAAACCGCATATTTTTTTAAAAAAAGAAATTATATTTGTAGGTTATTTTCGGTTGAAATGTAAAAGTCTAAGAAAGCTATGTATAACAGGGAGTCATGTAAATGTTACGAAACACATCTAAAGGTGTTAGCACACATCATCAGGATTAAAATTACATAGAAACCTATGTCCAGAAATCGCTTANACAATAGAAATTTATTGATAATAGAAAAAAAGAAAGAAAAAACGGAATACTCAACTAGAATAATGATAATATATATCTATGTATAAAAATAATATACTGTATCATAAATTATTTAAAAAACATAATATTATGATTTTAATAACTAGCTAATAAACAGTTTTACCTCTTTCATAAGCATAATTAATATCATAAATTTGTTATTTGGAAAACGTTATATTGACTTCAAATAGATGCAAAATATTGAAATCTACCCTTTCTATCATATATAAATGTTTCATACTCTTTTATTCTATATATAATTATTATTTAACATAAAATCTTTCAATTATTATATGTAAAGCATAAATTTTACTACATGCATTTTTAAACAGTTTTAGACATTTTCTTGAAGCAACAGTTTGTTGCCGATTGGTACAACGAGAATGTAATATTAATTATTTATTGAACTTGAGTTGTCTAAAACACTGTAATAATGACTCTGAATAAGCGATTAATATCAAACTTCAAATGGAAATACACATATTTATTTTTCAAAGTTATTTCATATTGCTTTTGGTGCTTGTTTAGTGTTTCGAAAAAATATGAAAAAGGAAGTTTTTAAATAAAAATGATAAACACTTAATTTGATGGATATTACTGAAGATGAAACAGCGAGTAAAAACCAAATATAATATCATATAAACAGACCTAAGTTAGTTTCGGTTCGATAATAAAGTACATTCTTCAGTGTGTCGTACTTGAAATAATTAATTTGATGGAAAAAAAATCAATTAAAAACTAAAGAGAAAATGCTACTTGTATATCAATCAATTTACTTACAAATAAAATGAAGTAAATCAAATAGATTTAAACTTTTCCCAATTATTTTCATTCGTCATTAATAATACACTAAAAAAACATATAATATTTCAAGCATCAAAAAGACCATATTTGTGTGGAAGCCATATTCTTTTAAAGTTTTAGTTTTACAAGAGAGGCAATTTGAGACGATATGTTTTGTACAGCGAAACTGTCACAGGTGTTCTATTTATGCTTTAAATCTTTTACGCCATAAGAACTATAACGGGACATCTATAAAATATGAAATAAAATATGTATTACAATTTTTTACAGATTCAGTAACCAGTCTAAAAAATTCAGTACTTGCTTTTTTCTAGTATTATTCTTTAATATATATAATAGTCAGATAACAAAACATACTTCAAATTGAGTAAAGAATTTAGAATCTGCATTATGAATATCTATAACAAGGCTTAGTAATAGTCCGTGGTATTTTATTATACATAAATGGTCTGTAATTGTGATAAATGGGAAATTTAGCAAATTGTGCTTAAGAACCGAATGGATATTTTAAAATAAAGTTAAATATAACTTCCGGGAAATTAAATATTAAAAAACACTACTTTTAGACAACTAAATGGATTAAAAGAGTATTAGAAAGGGGCAGTAAGAATTACAATGTAGAATGAAATAAATTAAATTGAATATTTAAGTGTATGAAAGTTTCCTTTTTTTCACAATAATTCATCCGGAATTTTTTACAGTGTATGAGTCCGAAAAAGACCTCGAATATTCCAGTTAATCTGCGCAAACGATATTTTAATTCCTAAAATCAATTACCAGAATGCATTTTCAGTGAACAAAACACCTTTTTTCGGAGTTGGATTTTCAACCCCCCCCCCTCAGAATTTAGAGGTTAGCCGCAATCAGGTAAATGTGGTCCTAATAGTTTGGTCAGAAGAGCGGTTCTAAGTTAGGACACCATACAATTTAAATTTAATTTCCCAGAAACTTTTTGACCAATTTCATTCAAATATTGTATTTTGACATGAAATTGCAGCTTTGAACCATCCTACCTTGCAAAACTATTCGTATAATATTTCTCAGATTGCTATTATCTTCTAAAAACCAAATCAAAACCCCAATCCGTCGAAATAAAGTATGCTTATTCAGAGAAACTACGTTTTTGTGCCTGAACTTTTAACTTAAAATATATTTTGGACTTATCATTAAACATGTTTTAGTTCACCCCTTAAATTACTAAGATTAAGTACTAGTATGCGATGACGCGATCCTCAGATCAAAAGTTATTCTGGGAGTTTTCATAAACTCTGTACTTCCCTAATTAGATGATAGCAGTTAGTTAGTGGTTAGTGTCACAGTCCCTGAATATAAATTTTGGTAAGCAAAGTGCACAGCAGATTCCAAATAACTGCGTGAAAAGCACGATTGATTGAATGTAAAATGTATTTAGACTTTTGGTAATAGAAAGATTTTATAATATAAATATTTATCATCGAATGTTAGATGTTTATGGTGAATGTTTTCTGCGACAAGTGGTGATGAACACATGATATGGAACTTTTGGAGTGGAGAGTACATCTATATCTAATCATCTACGATTCAACAACATGATGTCTATAGAATCCATTGCTACTGTTGATGAAATAGTTACGATGTATTCTATCTGTTACAACTTAGGAGTTTCATTTGCGCAGTATTTTATCTGATTCGAGAAGAGGAATTGCGTAGTCGTATTCTCGTGAATTGCGTTGTTCTATTTCTTCCCTGTACTAGTTATACTACTTTATGTTGTTCTATTCTGGAAGCACCCTTCTTCTTAGCTCAACAACTACTTCGAATTCACTCAGACTATATGTTTAATCGGATGTACACAGTGTGCTGAGTATTCATCTTATAACCTTTATAAACTTGATTGGTAGTACTGCCTTCGTTACGGTATTTCAACTGTATTATATTTTTATTCAGTACTATTCACTGTATTATTGCTACCTTAAAAACCTGCATAAGTTTTTAAAAGGACATCATCTATTTAATCGATGCTTAATTTTGATAATTTATTTTTATTATTGTTAATTGCAGTAAATGAAGTATTAAAGAGAATGAAAAACAAATATTATGCTTAAATATCTTAAGAAATCCATAGTAAACAACATATTATCTGGAAACACACGTTAAAAATAATTAGAATACGACAAAATATAGTTTATTTTCTTTCTAAAAATGTCTAGTAAGTTTTATTTCCATTATCTTTTACACGCCTATCAATCCATATTATCAATAAAAAAAGTATATATAAGACTATCACATGCATCCAAATATTTAGTCAGTGCTTCTTAGTCAGAAGATCACGTTCACCGAAGCAAAATCTTCAGCTAAGTTCTCTCGGAATATTGACAGACACCTTCAAAGTTTTTCATGAATCAGAATACAAAGTCGGGTAAGTTCTTCAAGAATACATAGGCCCATACATCCTTTCAATTCCTTACACGGTCGTTAAATATTTACCCAAGCTCCATTGAGTCATTGTGGATTAAGTCTAGCTTGTTTTGACAAGTGAGGTTTCTGCATTAATTGCGTTCGAGATTACTTTGACCTGATGGCAACAAATGATTACATCTTTTTTCTCCTCGAAAATCGATCAGAGACTCTTAAATTTGCGTTTATTGTTAGTGTTTTATAAATAAAAATATTTTTTCGACTCTTGTCTTACTTTAATACATCATTCAGCATCTATTTTTTTGAATTGTTAGAATTTTAATTCTAAAATTGGGGTAAAACATCCTACTGCCATCTGCCCATCCAATTAACCACACAATTTACCCTAATGAAGATTTTTAATCTTTACAGATTTGAAACCAGTTACAACTAAGATGGTTAAAAAATCATGAATACAAACCTATATCATTTGCAATTTACCATTTTCTCACCATTTACAATTAGCATGGTTTCAAAATCGTAAAAAAAGTAACAGATCTTTGAAGATAGTTTACCAACTAACAATGCTGCCGTATATCTACACATATAGGAGAGCATTGTATTCTAAGAGCACCGGGACCCAAATAGTAGAGTTCGGGGACTGGAAACTCTTCATGTGCTGATGTGAATGGAAGAAATATTGTGGTGTCTACGCTGGAACACGAAATCCAGTTCTTTCAGTCATAAGACTGACAAATTAGACCTCTCGGTTATAATACATACCCATATGTAAGGAAATAAGTAGAGTCATTAGAGAGGCCTAGTTGGTGCTATAAAATGTTGGATATTTAACCGTATTACGCAAAAGCAGTTAATGAATGGTTTTTCTCACAGCTAACAGTATATATATATACCACCTTTTTGTTATTATTAGACTGTTTTGTTTGAATATGGTAAAATAACAAATAAATTGTCATTTAAAAATTTTTTCCAAAATTTTATTAACAGTGTACTGTAAGCTATGTATTGCCATAAAACATCGTTGCGATCAAATAAGTTAGGGTGTATTCACTCGGCTTATTTTGAAGAGCGAGGGTTCTTATTTAATTGCTGTCTAAAATACTTGAACCTTTTGATAACAAATAAGTACATAATACATAAATAAATAATACATATCTTTTATACCTCAACTTTCAGACTGTAAGCGTTCGCAAGAGAATGTAGACTATATAGTTAACATGTCATGAGTACAAAATTTATTTTTCCAAACATTTAACTCTTTTATTCTTTATTCAATTGTAAATTTTTCGGTGAATTATATATTGTTAAAAGTTATTCCTCTTGAAAAAGCCTGTTTAGGCCAGGTGGACATGGTAAGGCTTTAGACTTTACTTAGCAAATTATTGCTAATAGTTTAATTTTTAAAGAATACATCATTTTAAAATTAAATTACAAGCAATTAGTTTAATGTCGATTAGGACTAATTAATTTTGACAACTGAAAATTATGATGTAATTAAATAAAAGATTTCTTACAATATGGCAGCACATTGTTATATATTTTACCCTATTAAATTTCATTAGAATGCTTAAAAGACTAATATGTTTGCATTTAATGTGTAATAAAAATCTCTTGCTTAATTGAGGTATCTGACTATATGTGCAAAAATATGATTTTGGGCAAAATTTCGAAAATGAGTTTTTCATAAATTTATAATTTTTGTATTCTTAGCTTTCTTAAAGTACTTTACTTTTGTTTGTACTTTAATTATTTACAAAGTTATAGCAATTTTTATGCAAGGTAGTAACAGTGGATAGACTTATGGTTTTAATGCTTTCAATGGGTTTCTTTTCCCATTTCACGGCACTTTAGTCATGATATCGCATTTCTTTAAAATAATTGTTCATGAGTGTTTATGATTATAGCACACATGTTTTGAATTACAGACTAACATAAAAAAATAATAATTTAATTTTTTACTCATGTTTTTTTGCAAAGATGAGTGAGGAAAATTTTAGAAATTTGTTTTTTAAACTACATTGATCCCTAATTTAGTACTATATACACTTCTTTAATTGTTCAAAAATTATTGATATCCTTCTAAATTAAATCCTCGAAGAATTTTTTTTGTTTTGTTTCAGTCGATATAAATGTTTTGCGGTGTTTAGTGCACAGGCAAAAAATGTCTTATTTTTACGTAAAATTGTCCTTTAAAAGCAATAATAATAATACATTTTTGCTAGTTTTAAAAGTTTTTGCACATAATTAAACAGATAAATTAATTTTTTGAAAACTTTATATTAATATTTAAGAAAAAAGTTTCTGAAACTTTTTGGATACCTTAAACATGAGATTACATAGATTTCATGGCAACACTAGTTCACACTATATTTTTATTCTTAGATAACAATTTTGTAGATAATGTGTTAAGAGTACCGTTTTGTTTTCATTTTCTTAAGTATTTTATTGTTTTTATTCATTTTATAGTCCAGGAAATTTTACATTGGTGCAAAACTAAATTATTAGCAGTTGATTAACTGGAGATTAAAATATTTACTTTATTGATTTAGTAAAAATTACACAAGCCAATTATTTCAATGATATTTTGACATAATTGAACACGGAAGCAAATGATGACACATTATATATATCCCAACACTATGACACTTACAAAATGTATTAATATAATTAAAATAATAATAATAAAAAAACATAAAAATAAATTTATGGAAAACGCATTATAAATATTTTTTATGTGTATTAATATATATAAATATTAATTTTATGCGTTGAAAGCAATGTGTTATATTTCTTCCGATGAGGATTTAAAAGTAACGGTTATAAAATTTTTGTTTAGCACTCTGTAACAAAAATCTAAAAAACAATGCTTCTAGCAAAAATCGTGACACATCAAGTTAATAGAAAATAACAAACTCGCACTGACTCAACCACGTATATACATATACAAGAATAAATGATGCAAGAACAAATAATGTACAGACGTCATGTGCTAATATCTTGCAAAAATGATTCAGAAATATTTTCAGTATGAATGTGAATAAAGATGATGTGATTAAAAACGATTTTTATTACATAATTATAGAATTTATGCGCATTTGTTTCTGTTATTTTTATTCATGAAGCTGATTACCTTTTGATGGTTTGGCATTGGTAATGTATATAATTATTATAATTGTTTCTGCATTTATGGAAATATCTAGTTTTCAACAAACCATATAAGTTGATATAAAGTTAAAATATTTGTGTAAGAAATTTATCAAATTAAAACAAATCTTGAATATTTTTCTGTAAAAACTTAGTTTTAAATGTACGTGATAAAATATATTGTCTCAAACATTTTTTGAATCTTATACTGTATTTTAAATATCCATTTTAAAATAAAGTTGAGTATTTTATTATAATTTTCCTTATTTTATAATTGTTGCGTTTTTGAATCGAATACCTTAAAATCTTTATCAGAAAATTTAATCTACTTGGAAGTACAAAATTCACAACGTTGATTAAAAAAATATTCCTATTATAAGAAAAATTGCTTTTAGAAAGTTATTCACTTATTTCTAAAAATCATATAAAATTTTGTTAAAAAATAAAAAAAAATATTTAAAGTATTAGTCAGTGAAAGTGAATAATAGAAAATTCAGAAGAGAGCGTGAAACGTTTTCAAATTCGAAGTAAGACAGAGACAAGTTATTAAATTAATATTTATTCTTTTATGAAATGGAACGTTAATGAACAGATCGGTTCATTAAAATTTCAGTCAGAATTGGTGTGAGTAAATAAAAAATTTAGTGGGATTTAAGTTATAATACCGAAATTTTTAAAAAAATTATAAATGAAATATAAGTTTAAATAAATATTTTTAACTATTTTAAACCATTCATACATTTTCAAAATTTATATTTTCCAATTTCCTTGAAAATGCAACTTTCATATTAGTACAGAAAAGAAGTATGTAAGTAAGTAAGTTATTTGTATTTAAAAACAGAATTTATTACATGCTGGTCAAAACTACCAGAATATGGTAAAATGTACCGTGTTTCTGGCTCTTTGGAAAAAAAAGTGCTAAAGCAATGATTTCAGTAAAATTAACAATAGGAAATGAATTTGTAATATGTGATAAAATTTGTCAAATATGGTAAAATTTGGTAATTTTATTGTAACTTAAGAAAAGCTATAAAGGTCAGTACTTTGGTTGCATTTACTTTTCAATTTTGTATTTTTTACTGAATATGCGACAATAATATGTATAATTTAAAAATCGGAATATTCCAGCAAACTTTTACCATATGAACGAATTAATAATCAAATAAAATTTACCAATATTGTAGATTTTTGTTTTATTAAACAGAATTATTTATTTTTACCAGAAATGCTATTAATATACATTAAAGTATTTTTGGCTGAATTTTTTTCACTGTATTATTTTCCCAGATTTACTGTGAAACTATAGTAGAATAAATGTTATAGTATAGTATCTGCTTAATTATCCATCTTAATTTAGTAAAAATGCAGCTTTCATAATGAATTTTAATTTTTCAATTTGTTTTACTTTTTGGAAGCATAATTTATTGTATTTTATCTATTTTAAGTCATTTTTATTAAAATTTCTCTATTATTTAAAGTCTCTGGAGAAAATACTTCAAGATATCGCTTTGACTGTTCTTTGTTTTGACTAATTTTAGTTTATATAACATCATTTAGTAATAGTCAATAAGTCAATAAATTTTATAAGTCAATTTTATAAGGCATTTTTAAATGTCAATTTTAGTCATTTTTATAATCTAAAAATTTATTTACATGTGCAGCAAACATTATAATCACAATCAATTAGAAATTTAATTTTCCCTTACTTTTCAAATTATTTGTATTTCAAAAAAGAATTTTTTTTAAGAAAACAAAAAAGTACTTCAGAAATCGTTATTTTACATCATTACTGAAAGATAGTCTCCAATTACTAATTTCAGTAATAATTTTCCGTTACGGCTTATTCTTACGTAGGATAAGAAAAAACGTTTTGAAATACAAGGTAAAGAACTGTAAGGTAATTATTATATCATATTGTAAGGTATATAGATTCAGATATGCTTGTGATAGCCAATCTATGTATTTATACTCTTCTAAAGGAATCAGCTCTAATTATCTATTGGTTTCCCCTTTTAGAAAGTAAGTTATTTATTTTTATTTCAAAAATCTTATATTTTAAATTTTTTTGTTCTGTAGAGTCATTATTTTAAAAAGCTTAACTATAAATAAAATATGCGAGTGATTTATATAACTTTGGAAATATTAATTTGATGCCGTATTTCGTCAGCTATTAAACTAAGTGGAATGAGATTGGCAGGGTAAGTAGTGAGAATGAGCCTAGAATGAACAGCATTAGGAGTCTTTAATGCAACCCCCTCCAATAAAAGGCCAAGAGATAGGCCCAAAAGGTGGGAAGACTGTGTGGATGAGGATTTTGCCATCCTAAAAGTTAAGAACTGGAAATAAATTGCTGGGAGAAGGGCTTCTGAGAAAGACCCACGCTCACAAAGGGCTGTCGTGCCAATACTGCTGATGATGATGATTTCGTTTATGTCATCATGTTTTTGAAAATCATCTAGTTTATCTGGCATTGAAAAGATAATTTGATACTAAATAAAGTCTGATTAGAAACCCACAAATTTTTAAATGTTTTTTGCTTTCATAAATTGTCAGTTCTTTTATCAAATGATTAAAAAGATTTCTATGTATATTGGATTTGTAAATGCAACAATTAAGCACTAGGTATAACTTTTACTTCGTAACTTTAAATGATTTTGAAGCTCATTTTAAATCTACTCACTCTAAAATGTTGGATAATAAAATTTGATTATAATTATGATAGGATTGATAGAATTTGAATGTAAGTTTTTTCCTTATTTCTGTAAGAGCATTTGATATAGGAATTATATACTTCAAACTGGCTTGTTTATGACTTTTTATATTAAAGAAGTTCTAGACATCAAAAGAGCTGTTTTCAACTCTTGACGATATTCTCAAGTTAAGAAATAAAAGCAAACTATTTGTGTATTCTCAATAACTTCCTCGCTTTAGACACCAACAGTGTTTGCCGTTCTTATAAAGTGTTCGCTCCTTTAACGAAATTTGTAAAAGACTTTAGAAGGGAAAAAAAATTGCAGAGGTGGGGAGGTGGGATCCGTAAATTCGAAGAGAAGCTGCTTTTGCGATAGATCAAGGAAAAGAAAAGAAATGTGCGGAATAAAAAGCGAGCGAAAAAGATAGAGAATGAGGGAGAAATATTCGATTTCTTTTTCAAAAAGACTTGCAAAGGGGGGATGACATGGAACGAGAATGCCCAAGGCGTTAAACAAACATCTCAAACCTTTTCGCAAAAGGTAAAAGCAACAAAGAAATAAATGCAATACGAAGAAAGAATGAGAAAAACTAAAATAAAAAAATTCGTTTTTACGGCGTAACGCGTGGCGAAGTAAACGCCTTGAGAGTTAGAGATTCAGCATCAAGGAAGAATAAAAAAAATGAAAAGAAAAATTGTAAACTTTTGGGGGGTAAATGGGAAGGTTCGGAATGAAAACCCCTCCAAGGAATATCCCTTCCGAATTTTCTATCGGATCTACTCATTGGTTGAATATATTTTTCCTTAACTTTTCTTTTTATCTTTCCATTCTTTATTTACCTTTCGTTTACTCTGCAACCCCCCCCCCCTTTAGTACAAAAAGGATTTTGAAGAAATGAAGGGATTTTTGAAGGATTCAAAAAACTTTAACTGTAAACCTAAGGGATTCGAAAGCAGTTATGATTGAAAAGAGAACTAAATAACTTAGCATTTGATTATTGGGAATATTTTCTCGAGAGCTTTTCCTCACGTTTTATTTTATAACTATTCTTTTTGATGTCTAAATTAATACAGCTAGGACTGTTTCATTTTTCCGCACAGAGTTTATATTCTGTCAGTATTTTTTTTTCTTCCTTTAAATACGCAATCTTTTCAAATAAGCGAAAAATGATTTGAATTTCAAATAAGAATTTTTTATTGGGTTGTCATATTCTCATTGCTTTTTAATAACTTTGAAACTTCGTAAATATTGTAGCTCCAATAACAGAATAGACTGTCTATGTCTGGATTCTTAATTTTACTATGTTTAAAACAAACATAACTATTTATTCGGCATAAAATTACGTTGTAGATATTAATTCTTAGCAGATATTAGTTGTTCAAAGTATTCAATGAATTTTTAAAAATCGCATTAAAATAGACAAAAATGTTATGTTTTTAAATTTTTTTTTGATTTCATAAAAAGTTTTCCGAGTGCATGAAGTTGGTCACAAATTTTTTTGACTTGCAATTAAACAATTAATTTTGTACCTATTTATTGAACTTTTCAGTAAACACGAAATTTACAAAAGCCAGTCCAGAAAAGACAACGCTCCTGGTAGCGTTCTATATATACACCGAAGAACCATTACCTTATGACCACCCTCTATCTATAACAACAGGATCGCCCAGGTTTTCATGGTTACTCTCCCAGGAGCAATGTTTTCATGGGCCACATTAGGACCCATAATCCACATAGAACAATCCCTGACGTCTGTAAGCTACTTGAACATAGTTGCAGACCAGGTTCACCCATTCATGGCAAAAGTCTTTTGTTGGAGAAGGTGTTCACTAACATGATAATGCACCATGTCATAAGGGTCGAATCGTCGAGGAACATTCCAGTAACTTTCAAGTCATATCTTGGCCCCAAATTCACCTGACCTTAATCTAATAGAGCATTTGTAGTCCTACTTGGAAAACCACATTCGTGCTGCCGCTCTATCCTCTCGCAATGTGAGAGAATTGCAGGACCAGTTGGAGAGCGCTTGGTACCAGATACCTCAGTCTACCTATCAGCACCTTTTGGAATCAATGCCACCGCGGATGCTAGCAGTTTTGAGGGCTAAAGGTGGTCCTACATGTTATTAGCAGGGTGGTCATAATATAGATATTATTTGCCGCACT
>NC_092211.1:46017797-46051529 GCF_043381705.1 Parasteatoda tepidariorum | reverse complement strand
ATATATATAATTTAAATCTTAAGATATGGTATAAGATAAAATTATTAAAATTGATGTCATTAAGAGCATTAATATTTATTTTCGTTAAGTAAAAATTGTAATAAAAAAATATATTAAGGAAGAGGAACTAAGAATTAAAAGTGAGTTTTCAACTTATCCTTGCTATTCAAAGCTTTTTTTGCGAAATGTTTCATTTCTCTTGATAAAAAGTACTTTTACTTCTATTACGTATCTAAAGAATGAAAGATACATTTCGGAATATTCTTAATTATTGAATAAACCATTACTATTCTTAATGAGCTTGATTTCATTTATGTGTGTCTCATTATTCTAATGAATAAGTTATTGAGAATCCTATTATATTCAGCTGTATGAAAGGCACAATTTTTTCGAGAAGCCTTTATTAAATAACTGAATGAAAACACCATATAACATTTTAAGTTATAATGATGTTTCCTCGAGACATAAAAACGAAATCGTATAATTAAAACATTTAAGGAAAATGATACTGGAGTAAATCTTAATAAAATTGTAACCTTTTTTCTACTTTACTCTCTGTAATGATACTTTACTGTTTACTGAGATCACATCAGGATTTCAATATAATTTATCAATATCACTGAAGTAGTACCTGATTGTTGTCTGTACTTCAGTTACTCGTTCTCAGATCATGGGTTGATAAATGATTATCAAATTTACTCGCATTGAATAACTGTTAGAAAGTCCTCCATGGCAAATTCGACTATTATTTGAAGAGCGTTACTATTAGTAGCAGGGGTAGCTTCGAATTTGCATTTACTTTAATTAATTCCTTCGCCTTTTAGCTATCCGTAAAGTTATCGGGACCGTAAAAAGACAGGTCTGCTCGCATTTTTTTCCTTCTAAATTATAAAGCTACTGTACCTAAATTGATGTTGAGCTTGTAAAGTTTATTTTCAGTTCGGGTCTTGTTTCTGATTGTAACTCGTGCTTCTCTTTTGTCGAATTTAGGTGAATCGTAAAGCGAGAGGATATAGTACAATGCTTCTTTTTGTCGATGATTGAGTGAGTTGCTGGTCTAAAATCTTTCTGTTCATGGCATGCTGCTGTAAATGAAAGGAGAAAGGGAGTTCTCCTCCTAATTGATTTAAGAAGGTTAATATTAACACTATATAAATTAGAGGTCAATGGTCAACTTGAGTAATTTCGATGAAGTTTGTTATAATTAGAAACATTCTGCTTTTTTCTTATAGAATGGAGAGAGTCTAGCACTGATCTGGACACTGGAGCTGGATCCAATTTTCCTATGACGAAGCTTGGAAGGAAACTATCATTGTATGCTGGATCATAGTGAAATGCACGAAGATTATAAATCGGAGTCTTCTGAATAAAGCAGGGCATTCTCGCCCGGTTTCTATTCATGAGTCTTGTTGTTCGGATGTTTCAAATGAGCCGGATCAGGAAAAAAATTATTAGCATTGCTTTAGGTCAGCTCAAATGTTCTAGAGTTCTAAATGAACGGGCTTAAGCAGTGTGTACGCGTTCAATTACCAATCTTTTTTCCCGTTGCTTGCATTATTCTGAATCACGAGCAGCTCTTTTTTGCGGAATTGAACTGTCAATTGACTAATAGAGATTAATTTATGTGACATGATTTGTTCTACGAGTATTATATTTTATAACTGTCGTTGATCAGCAGACCCAATTCCTAGTTTACGACTACTAATATTCAATTCCATAGTCTTGTAATTCTGAACCCAAAGGATAAAAGGGATCTCCTGGATCAAATATTGGGAGAAATTATCTTTCATTGAGGACTTTTATATTGAAATAACCCACATTTATATTTGCGTGGAGAGGAAAACCATGAAAATCTCCCATTATTAGTTTGATGACAAGGAGATTCAAACTCATGATCTGTCTACCACTGAGGATATTTTGCGTCAGCACTGTGGTCGGTGCTAGTGCGGAATCCGTCTGGATCAGCCATCACTAGGATTCAAGCCCGGTTCACCTCATTATAAGGCAAATGCTCTATCTTTAGAATCACCACTGGACTTGCAATATGGACTTGCTGCCCTTGCGTATTTGTATCCGCACGATTAGTTATTATCTGTTATGCCAAGCTTTCTAAGAACAAGAATGAAATATGAGAGATTTTATATAGTCGCTGTCATTGTACAAAACTGGTTTGATATTCCATAAAAATGACCTGAGTCCTTTGACTCAAATATGGATCAAGAAAATTATCCTCTACTTTGTTTAGTCATTACATCGAAAGCACTTAAATTTTCCATAAGTGCATCTTCTATGGAATACTGAATCAATATGTGATGTATTTTAATACTCTACATACAGGTTTGCCATTAACTATTCTAAGTAAATACAAGATAATATGCAATATATTAATTATTTATTTCGTTACCAGCGGATTTCAAGTATTATATACAATGACCATTTCTATTATAACAATTAGAATAACAATGGTGGTAACATACCGTCCATACTTTGTAGGTAACATATAATACTCCTGAACGTTAGGCGCGTTTAAACGCTAAAATATTTCCTTAATAGTTTCTATCATCAGGCTTTTTCCAGGCTAATCTTCTTTTTGCTAGTGTCTTCCAGCTTTTAGTTTTTAAGACCAAAAGGTCTTTTCTAGGCCATCTATCCATCTCAAATTCGGCCTGCCTCCTTTTCGTATGGTAACTGTTCTGGCATTGAAAACTGTTTTTATGGTACTGTCTTCGTCCAGTCTGATACCGCGGCCTACCCATTTTATTCGTTGTTGTTTAATAAGTTTCACATTATTTGTTTTCACATTGAATAAACATTTAATGTTTTTTCAATGTCGTAAGTATTTTTTGCCTTTTAAAACAAGTTTTATCGACACATTATTATAATATTACATTATATTTAATTAAATTTAACAAAGTCATAGGAAAGTTTCACATAAGTTAAATTGAAAAGAAAAATAAATGTTCATACCTACATTAACTCTGTTCAGTTGTTACAAAACAAAATATTAAAATCTAGCATATTTCTGGACGTCAATTTTAGTTTTAGACTTTTAAGAAAAATTCAAAATTTTAGTCAAAAATATGGACCTTAATTTTCATTACTGAAGCAAACACTTTTCATTTTGTATTATTTATTAATATCCGGTTTTTTAAAACTATGTAAAAATAAGTAACTAAATTTTCTAAATTTTCTTTAGCCCACCTAAGCTTTTCCAGAAATAAATATTTTGGTGTTTTGGTCCTGAAACATAAAATCCTCTTTTATTTTATTTCTAATGCTTTTTTTCTACACTCTCACAACTCAAATCTAAAATCTTCAGAAACCATAGACGTATGCAAGACCTTTCATTTCCGTGGAAAATTCAAAACACATCAATTTCAAGAGTTCCATAAGAATTGGAATGTTAAAAAAAGAGATAAAAAATGTGTGCTACTCCTGAAATGTCCCCTTACTGTCATTGATACGTGACTCAAATCGAAAAATTTTAACTCCCCTGCCCTCCGTTAAACCATAACAAAAAAGGAAGCACTCAAAGTTTCTTATTGTTAAGTAGACGTTGGGGCGAAAGTATAGCTGGAAAAAAGCGCATTGACTTGATCGGCCTCAGCTTTAGGATTTCCGGAGAAGCATGTGGAAACGTCAAATTCGTTTTTCTCTAACTGCTATTTGCTTTCCGCTACAATTGAAAGATAGGGGTTTGACTTCTTTGGCACAATATCTCAAAGAGGAATTTTACGCTAGGGAGTAAAGATTAAGAGTATAAAGTTTTAATCTCTAAAAAGAAGCTTTTAGAATGTTCTACTGCAGAGAAGACTTTAGAAGAATATTCTTGTTTTTCTTTTTAATATACACACACATACACGCATGCTGCAATGTAACTGAAAGCAAATTTTTCTTTTTTAAGAATTTTGATCGTGGAAGTACTACGCTTGAATAAACATTTATCGATTTCATTTTCGTTATAGTAATTGCAATGTAGAATTAAAAGATTTCAATAAAATTAATATTTCAATAAAATAACAATTTTTGCTTAAAAATAAATCTAATATTGGATTTTTAGATATGTAAACTAGACTGGTTTTGTATGATTTTACTATAAGTAAATTTTAATTCTTCTGCCCTCCGTTAAACCATAATAAAAAAAGGCGGTACTCAAAGTTTCGTATTGTTAAATAGACGTTGGAGCGAAAGTATAGCTGGAAAAAATACGCACTGACTTGGTCGGCCTTAACCTTAGGATTTCCGGAGAAGCATGTGGACACGTCAAATTCGTTTTTCCCTAACTGCTATTTACTTTTCCCTACGATTGAAAGATTGAAGTTTGACTTCTTTGGAACATTATTTCAACTGGGAATTTTGTGCTATTGAGAGAAGGTTACGAGTATTCAAAGATTAAAAGTATAAAGTTTCAATCTTTAAAAAGAAGCTTTAAAAAAGCTTTACTACATAGAAGTCTGCAGAGGAGTAATCTTTTTTTCTCTTTATATTTAAATTGACAATATATAATCAATCGATGACAGGATTACAATTTCATGAAACTTCCATAATGCTTAGTTTTCTGGTTTAAGGGAATAATAACTTAAAATATCTTATATTATAGTGTAATAATATCAAAACTCGTTTCAGTTTGTCTAAAAACTAAAACTTTAACCAAAAACGTAAAACAAGTTTAATTTTCACCATGGAGATAAGATGCCCTTGGTAAAACACTCAATAATTTCATTTCCTTTCTGCAGTTTTAATTTTATGAATGAAACTTTTTTATCAACAAAATATTTTAATAAAATAGCAATTTTAAGTTGAAAAATAAACGTGATTTTGGTTTTTCATATAAATAAATTAGACAGGTTTTGCATGATATTACTATACGCATTTCAGAAATTAATTGGAGAAAAATAATCCTTCACTAATTCTTTTAACATAATGTTGAAAATAAAGCCTCATGGAGATAACTTATAGGATGGGATTAAGGTGATCATTTTTAACAAAAAAACGATATCTAATAAATCTACAAAAAGAAAACATTTTTTATTTATGTTGTTGTTTCCAATCCCAGCTGGGATAGCGGAGCTATACCAGATCCATGAGGCAGTGAGTCTTCAAAAAATCGAGGAAAAGGAGAAGTCCCTCAAGAACCTCTTCCATGGTGAAATCCAGGCAATCAAGTAGATGTTGAGGACTAGCCCCGCAGGGGTTGCACTTTTTGCAAGATGGAAAAAGTTTAATTTGTCCACTGAAAGTGAGGCTCTTAGTATGCCCACTGTTAAATCTACAGGTAGCGGTTTGGTCGGAACGTGTATCCTGAAGGTCAAAGTTTTTATTTATAGAGATATTAAACTAATTGTCCAATAAGCGCAAATGAACACTTTCTAAAGAAATAAAAAAATTTCCAATGCAATGTGGAATCAAAAAACTCATGTCAAATATACCTAATTTACCGAATCACTTCATATACCTAGTCCACTTTCTCTGTAGTAAAACATTCACGGAACTCAACATGCATCGTTCAATTTGTAGCACCTATTAAATTGCCGCAAACTTTGATACGCACCGGGATGCTAATTTACGATTCAGAGATTCAGAGGTCTTTAACGACTCGATTCCTTATTTGAAGATTTTCCTCTTGGCTGTATTTAGTCGGAATTATTATGCAAGCTTTAATTTCGTTTGAAATGTGTTGTCTTAACACAGCAAGTCAAGATTCAAATCTTTGTTTACTAAAAAGAAGCCAAACAAAAGAGCTTGTCGTTTAAAGCCGCTGGATAGGAAAATTGCAAACGGAACTGATCGACTAAACTGCAAAAATCGTATGACTTTACGAAGAGTGATCATCAAGCAGGCAGCTACTCAAATTATATAGAATCGCAATTGCATCCTTTAGAATGATGCCCAGAATCTAACAGCTTCTGCATGATACATTTTGTTGGCAATGTGAAGCCTAAAATTCAACTGATATTCAGTATTCTACAGTATTCAGTATTCGAGTATTTAGATTGATTGTGACCAATCGTGACCAATAGTCTTATGATATCCAATAAAAAACTATAAATATAAACTTAACTTCAATTTGAATTTTTAGTTTACTACAAAATAGAGAAACAATTTTCACAAACAGCTTTTTTTCTCTTCCAGATATGCCCAATTCCTTGTTTTATGTTGCTTTTAATGCACGTTTAAATTTACAAGTATCTTGTTAGGTAAGATATCATTTATTTTGTAGCTCTTTAAAGCAGTGATTCTATTTGGATCTAAGCGGCTTTTCTGTTTAATAATAATTGCGTGTAATATTTAAGACGTGTAATAAAAAATAAAAACACGAAATATTTAAAGGAAAAAATAAAAAAAAATCAAAGTTTCCATGAAGTAACCATAAAATGGTTGTTAATGAAAAATAATTAGATAATTTAATTCACGCTTTAATTATTTCGAATTATATATTTAGTTGAATTAGTATTATATTGATTAATTAATTAAATCTAAATAAATAGTAAGTTTGTGAAAGCGACATAATTTTTTTTTATTATAAACATTTGTAAAGAAGAGACAGTCTAGTGGAAAATTATTAATATTACTATATTGCAGTTCTTGAAATTTTCAGCTTGATGTTAACTGTACTAATTAAAGTAATTGAAAAAATTTAGATTAAGACTAATTGAGGCATAGTTATATATATATATATATATATATCATTTACATAAAATAGTAAATGGACTGTCCCGAATGTTGTTGCAAGTAAGGAAATGTCCGTTGATCAAAATTTAATTTCTTTAATGGCGAAATGGATGAAATCTTTGTAGACATCAAATAACATTTTTAAATTATATTTTTAGCTTTATAAATAATTTTAATTTAATGAAATAAATTAAAATTATTCCAATTTTTGGATAAGCTAATTTAAATATTCCACTAAAATTCCATCTATCTTAAATATGAATCTTAACTCAATTTGAAAAATTCTAAAAATAAATTAATTAAACATTTCGTGAAAGGCTCGAGGTCTTATAGAATTTCCAAGTTACAGAATTTCAGAATTTAATTAGCACAAAAAATTTTAAATTGGAACTAAATAAAAGGTAAAAAATATTATCTTTCTGCTAATTCAATTCATTTTTTAGATTTATTTTAAGAAAGTCACGTAGTATAAATATATTATAAATGAATATTCTTCAGACCTCAGTTTAATTGTGATTTATATTGAATAGTGTAAGAAAATATTTTTCTGAAGTAATTAAAAATGTAATTTGGTTAAATGTGCATTTTGGTTAAAAATTTTTTTTAACTTATTTGCATCTGATTTTTAAAACAAAATAAGTTCTATTTCATGCATTAAACAGAAGTATTTAATAATAGTAAGGTCACTGTGTTAAAAAATATTTTACAAAACGGCAACTATTCGAGTAATAATTTGAATGTCTTAAAAATGTCCTTACGAATTGGAACGAAAATCATCTACCTCCTTATTTTAAAAGCTGTTTTTTTTTTCTTTGTCATTTAGTTCCGCTTTGAATTGTAAGCCATCAAAAGAAGTATGGCCGCTACATGCCTTTCTACATTTGTTTTATACGTGTCTTATAAAGATTCATGGGCAGCTACGGCGCATCCAGCTATCAGGATTCGACGTTTTGCGATATATCTTATTAGGGACGCTACCTTAGGGAATTTTTTCCCTTCACTTGGGTCTATTCCCAATTTCCCACTAACAACATTAAAAGAAAAAAAGGGAAAAAATATCTAAAGACTTAGCTCTGGGAAATACGTTAGTTGCTTCAACTAATGCTGAACGTTCGTTTTCCCTTGAGGCTTTGGTTTGACTACAACTTTAGATGAAAAGGATGTATGCACTTGTGTTGAGAAATATACGTTCATTCCCAGGGGAAATAATGAGAAATAGGGAATTTTTTTTATTATTTATTTATAAAAATGCATTTTTTTCGTATGCTTTGTCATACGCAAACACTTTTCAAAGGACACCACAAACTTGTATCACAGTTTACAAGCGAGCATGCATGGTTTAATTAATAACTTAAAAATATTTAGATGTTATTTATTTATAGTAAAAATGTTATGGATAAATGATAATAAAAAGACATGATTAAACTGCACAATTAGTGTAAAAATGAAATTTTGGTTCAGATATAATCAACAATTAGTCAACAACTTATTTTAATTAAGAAATGAAATTAATTTTAAACTTGTAAATGCATTATAATTAGTTTAAAACTAATTAAAAACAGTTTTGCTGCATACAAGCTATTAAAAAAATTTGCGCTTACGGTCAGAAATGTGTGTTTATTTCTAAGGGAAATAATGAGAAATAGGGAGAAATTTTTTTTTATAAAAATTTATCTTTTTCTTATGGTTTGGCATACGCAAAGACTTTGAAAAAACACAAACTTGTATCCTTGTTTGCATTGTTTAATTAATATTTTATAACTATTCAGATATTATGCAAAAATAGATAAATTATAAAAATATTTGTTTATAATTTTAAGTATTTTAAAATTAATCATCTCTAAATGACGTGATGAAGATAGTTGAAAACACAAGCTTGCAAACGATAAATATCAGTAACTTACTTATTTTTTATAGATTTTTAAATTTCCAAATTAAGGAATATANTATATTAATATATGGTGTTGGGAATAAATTAAAATAATGAATAATAGATTGTGCATTTTTATTGAGCTTTGAGCAAGATGGCCCTTATTTGTAAGAACAAATGAAGTACTGTGTATAATGAATTTTAGTATCTTTAATTGAATCAAACAAATCAAGTCAATAAGAGGGTCCCTAGGTTCGACTCCCAGCTGTTATTCCTTGATATAAATTTTACTCCCAGCTCGAACCGACGGCAGTGACGTAAAATACCTTCAGTGGCAGACGGATTATGAGTTATAATCCCCATGCCATGTGGCAAACTGTGGGTTAACGGTTTCCTGGTTTTTCTCTCCGCGTAAAGCAAATGTGGGTTAGGTTTTTTTAAAACACGACAATCACGAAGGCTCGTTTTCCACATTGCTAAATCCACCTGCTCCTTTGTCTTCTGGGTTACGTTCAAACTTTCAAAGATAAGGACTTCTAATTCAGAATTCGGTTTAATGTTCAACGTTGATTATATAATAAAAGTGAATTAATTTTGATGAAATTGAATATTTTATGAATCAAACATACTGTTTTGTACTCATTTCTTGTTTTCGTTCTGACTTAGTCCGATTTCCCCATTTCAGATTTCCATTTATGCATGTAATATATCATTTGTGTATTTTTACGTAAAATGAATCAAAGTTAAGTTGATAAAACCAATAGTTAAAAGAAAATGAGGACACATTGTTACATTTAAATTAGGCTAATTACTTTCTGAAAACTCAGCTTTTAAAAGCATTTTTCCTTTGAATAAAACGTTTCATGAGTTTAAAAAATGCTAATGCATATTCAATTATATAAATTTTCAGAAAATTTGTATTAACGTAGTCCAAATAACAGAAAATAATTTTTTAACTATTAGTGGAATTTTTATTTCTCTAAACAAATTTTTCATAGTATGGGCAACAGATTAGCTTGTATTTGAAAAACTGATATCTTGTTCTCAGTACAATGAGATAAAAAAGTATGGTCAAAACTACCAAAATATGGTTAAATTCACGGTATTCTTGGTTCCATAAGTACACCAAGCAGATTCGTAATCTTTAGTAATGGTTTTAGCGAAATTAAAAATAAAACATGACTACATGAATGATAATATATGAATATATGATAATATATTCATATATTATCATTCATGTAATCAATGAATATATGATAATATATGAATAATTAAAAATAAAATATGAATTAATTACATGATTTACGTGATGAAATTTTCTAAACATGGTAAAATTTGGTACTTTTTTACGATACTTCAGAACATTGCATAAAAACTATTTATTTGTAAATTTACTTTTTACCGTTTGACTAGTAATAAGTTAACATAACAAGAATTACCAGTACTATAATTTTGAAAACATAACAAGAATTACCAGTAAACCGTTACCATGTGAACGGAAAAATTACCAAATGAGTGAGCACAGAATTTGCGAGTAAAATGTGTATCAATTTCATTTCGAAAAATAAACTATAACTCCAATAACTTATAAAAAATAGATATGAACTAAATTATTTAACACACACTAATCACTTTTTTCAAAATTTTGGTTAATTTAAGCTAAATTTCCAAAAAAATTTTATTACAAATTTAATTATTAGGATTAATTTTAGCGTTTAGTCCTCACATGTGTTTTCATGTCTTTTATGTTTCACGTGTAATATGAAGGAAAAAATTGTCTAATTCATCTCATTTAAATATTATTCAAAAGTGCTTGGTGAGGAGGCTAAAATAAAATAAGTGAGTTATTATGAGCAAAGGTTGGTTAAAATAGAAGTAAAAACTTAAAATTGAATCTCAACAAAAAATCTGAACAAAATTTTGATTAAAATCTGAACAAAATTTTTAAAATAAAATTTTTCTACTGTTCAAACTAATATCTCTGAAATAATTTCATATATTTGACTTAAGAATTAAAGTTTATCATTTAAAAAATTTTAGTATAATATATATTAAATAGTTTATGCCTCATACTTTTATTTTTTACATTATAAGATAAAAATCAATACAATGAAAATAAAACTCTTCTACTATTCAAACTAATATCTCTGAAATAATTTCATCTATTTGACTTAAGAATTAAAGTTTATCATTTAAAACATTTTAGTATAATATATATTAAATAGTTTATACCTCATACTTTTATTTTTTACATTATAAGATAAAAATCAATACTTATATTCTAAAAAAATGAAAAAAATGCTTTCTTGTGTTTAACTATTTATTATAGATTTATAATACGTGGAGCAAAATACGTCATCACACAGTTTGCGACAAATACATTGTGAAGCGCGCAAATAAATAAATAAACGAAATAACATATCAGAGGAGAAAAAAAACAGCAATTTTATTTTCAAGGTTCAGGATCAGGTTGTCGCAGAAAATTATTGTTCACTTTAATGCACTAAATGCCGTTGCTATCTGGCTAATCAGGGGAGGTTTACGTGGCGATTTATAAGTTTCCTTGCTTTCTGAATGGGTTCAAAACTACAAGACTGCGGAATTAAACATTGGCAGTCGTAAATTCAGAATTGAATTACGGAGATTAAATAACACATTTTAATTTTAAAAAAATCACAGAAAGCTATGTATTTATAATTAGGGGACAATCATTTCTTTCGTTGTTACTAATTCTTTTTTTCAACTCTGATTAAATGTTGTTCTTAATCAACTGCCATTATATACATATAACTGAGTTACATATGATTTAAAAACTCTAGACTCAAATATTTGTACATTTGTGTATGATACATATATCAATAAATGTATAATAACATGCAAATTTAAAAGAAGTTGTGCGAAATAGTTATGAATTCGTATTATTTGTTGCATTTTTATATCACTCCAGAATCTACATACATCATAGATTGTTTCATAAAATGATATTTTAATATAATTATATTAATCCGTATTTGAATTCCTGAAGAATGTCTATCTACCTTTCCAAGTGAAGTTGTGATTAGTGTTGATTTACATATATATAGTTTAAGAATAAACAAACTTAAAAAATACAGATTACAAAAAGGTTAAATTAAATTATTTCCCAAACTATTTCGTCGTATAGTCGACTACGCTGCTAGAGTATAAATAAAATCCTTATTGTATGGACACGTATATATTTCTTAATAACCCCTTGTTTCGCTTTTATCTAAGAACATTAACACCAGAAATCACCTCAAATCTTTGTAAAAGAAATCAAGTGGACTTGGGAAACGTTGCAGAATCTACCATGAAATGTTAAAACAGAGTCATTTTTCTTCATCTAAGTTCTCTCTTCCTTATCTCCCCTGACAGTTACGGAGAAAGAAAAAAAGAAATGCAAAAGGAGAAATTGCATCTTCCTAAATTCGGTCCACGTGGTGGCGCTGATAAACGAATTACTTTCGCAGTCCACTCATTGCTGACAAATCAAAACGTATGAGTCCTATGTGACAGTGGAAGCATTATTTTGGCCATGACATGAAGGGAAAAAAAACTTATATATATTTATGCATTTATTCTCAAATTCTCTCTCCACTTATTGAATTTCGAAAATCCTAGGTCTATCCAAAATAGTATTTATTCTATTTTTATTATGAAGCTGAGACATTTAGATTAGAAAATATTAACTATGCACAAAATAAAAAAAGAAACATTAACAATGCTAGCCAGATTTTCAATAAAATATTTACTATGCACGAAATTAAGAAAAATAAATAAATAAAATTTTTTTACAAAATGCCAGTTAGATTTTCAATATTGAATATTGGAAATATATATTTAAATATTTTCATTATTCAAAATCTAATACACTGGTGTGCAAAACTTAAGCAACAAGTGGTTTTTCGGCCACAGCTCCCCAACAAAGTATAAGATAGTCATGAAATTGCAGTATAATATGCACGTAATTCAGTAGAAAGATTATTTGTATGCAAATTTTAGAAATAAAACGTCGTAGGTGATGTAAGTGTACGCAAACCTTGTGGGTCGGCGTGCACAGGTCAAAGCTGTGATAAAAGGATGGAGAGCACCGTAGTTAAGGACATTCGCTGCAAGTGATTTGTTTTGTGAAACATGTCTTCAAGAAATCATTTAGACGACTTTACTCGGGGAAGAATGATTGGGAAGCTTGAGGAGGAAGGTAGTGTGACCAGTGTCGCCGAAGAGTTCGGGATCAACAAAAGTGTTGTTTCTCGTGCTTGGAATGCCTTTAAAACTACTGGTACAGCTATTCGGATGGTTGGTGGTGGCCGTCCAAGGAAAACAACACCAAGAGATGACCGTTACATTGTCCTCCAGGCGAAAAGAAACCGTTTTCAGTCAGCGAGCGCCATATCTCAGCAACTCTGCACAGCCACAGGACGACAAGTATCAAGATTTACAGTGGCCAGACGCCTCCACGAAGGTGGCTTATCTGCTAGACGTCCTGAACGCTGCATACCTTTAAAAGTTAGCCATCGGCGGCACCGTTTAGAGTGGTGCAGAGAACACGAAACCTGAACACCTCATCAATGTAGTCGCGTCCTCTTTACAGATGAGAGTTGTTTTAGTGCTACAAGCGATTCTCAACGTCAGTTGATCTGGAGAGAGGTTGGAACTCGATTTCATCCCAATAACATCGCGGAAAGAGATTGTTACGGTGGTCCTGGAGTTGTCGTCTGGGGTGGCTTTATGTTGAACGGGTGGACTGAGTTTCAGATCCTCGATCGAGGTTCTGTAACTGGAGACCGCTACTGCAATGAGGTAATCCTGCCTCATGTGCGTCTGTTCCGAGGGGCCATTGGACCAGACTTCATTTTTATGGACGACAATACCCGGCCACACCGTTCTGCTAATGTTCAAGAGCTACTGGAAAGTGAAGATATCACACGAATGGATTGGCCAGCTTACTCTCCAGATCTAAATCCCATAGAGGATGTGTGGGATGCATTAGGGAGACGTCTTCCGACACGACTGTATCCTCCTGGTAACACCCATCAGCTGAAAGATGCGTTAAGGGAGGAATAGAGACGTTTACCCCAAGAACTCCTGGATAATCTGGTGCTTAGCATGGAGAGACGATGCCAAGCAACAATTATAGTAAGGGGAGGGCATATCCCATACTAGGGAACATCTGCCAGTTGTACTTCCGCTTCTTCAGGCAATCATGTGTAACGCCACTATATGTCAAATAAAGCCTTTTTTTTTGTTCCATACCCTACTTTAGGCTTCGTATTCATCTCTGCGTCATTATTCTTTTACCATCTTTTAAGTACAAAATAATGTACATCATATTCAAATTTCATGTCAATCGGATGATTTCTTGGAGAGTTATGACAAAAAACGCACTTGTTGCTTAAGTTTTGCACACCAGTGTAATATTGAAAAATAATTTATTGTAATTATTAAGTTTACGCATAATCAGACTTTAAAAATACAAATTTTAAAAAAAAATCAAATTTAATTTAAAATTTAAGTTAAAATTTAATTACATAGATACATACAAAATACATAGATACAATACAAAAATTTGAACCAAAAAAACTAATATTAGCCGAAGAAGTAATCATATTCTGTTTATAAATAAATACATGAGATAAACAATATTTGATTAAAACATGTCTGCTATGAGAGAGCACTATGTATTTAAAAATATTTAAGTATATACACTTATTAGTATGATTTAATAACTTTAGTGTGTTAAATCAAACAATAACTCAATATTATTCTAAGTTCCTTAACTATTCTGGTTTTAACTTTCACTTTCCTAATCAGGAGATTGAAAGCCCTTCCATCTGAATCCAAACATTATCTATAGTACTTCAGCTTTCAGTCTGTCATCTCAGATAACCATTATATTCTATATTTCAAATACTCTCTTTGGACTATTTATTGAAGCTTCTCAGACATTATTGTTTGAATGTTTCAATCTGCATACCATTCACTAGAATAATGTGAAGACTTTATATTAGCGATCATTCTAGTTCTTGATTAACTTTAGTAGCTTATTTAATAGTGTTTCGTTCATCAGTAATTTAAAATTAAAGCAAAATTCAAACGCTTCAAAATAATTACTTTGAAAACATTAACTAATTTTATCGGAAAGGTACTACATTGAAATTGACGCTCAGAAATGATGAAAACTTTGGAATAAATAAAAAATTTTGATATAATAAAATGACCTTATTTTAATGTGAAAATACCTTGACAATCTAACGTAAATGAAATTATAGAATCACAATTAAGAAGAAAAGGTTTACCTTTTTACGTTTTTAAAATGTTAACATATTTTTGAAAGATTTTTTCAGCACAATAATTTGGCATTGTTTTGACATGTTTTCATTAAAAGAAAAAAAAGAAATTTCAAAAATATTTTTTTGTGTGATTTTATAAATTATTTTATGTAAATCGCAAATTAAAGCTTTTTTAAAACACGCTATAAACCTTTAGTATATGACGGCAAAACAATTTTCAATTTAACATCGAAAGCTAACTAAAAGTAAATTTAGGTATTGTGCCTTGTACATTGTAAGGTATAACATTAAGATTTCTAGGGGTCCGAAGGTTTTATATTAGTCCTTGGTTTTTGAAGGAGCAGAGACTCGAATTCTAAGAAAAATGTGAAGTAGCGAAAAATTGGGATACTAATAGGTCAAAACATTCCTTATCTAGCTTATGACAAGCTCGCTTTTATAAGGAAGTTATTCACTTTTCTTTTTCCATGTCTCTCCAGATAAATTTGTTTCTTATTAATTTTCATAATTGCAATTTTTTCTACTTCATAGCTTGAATATAATAACCATGTTTTGTTTTTTCAATCTTGCATCAAATATTTTAAAAATATGAACAATAATCTGAACAATAACCTTAAAAGTTTTTCCTGTAAAAGAAAAAAGTTATTGCTGAAGTTGCTCCCATGGTTTCAAAACTCGAGTTGCTCATTGTCATAACTAATTTTTTTTTATAATGAACCAATATGATAATTTTGCACCTTTCCAGTGGAATATTCTGATATAAAAGTGCCTCTGAATTGGTACTTGTATTGTAGTTTTAGTTTTTGAGATTGAGTGAGGCATTAGAATGTGAGTTATATTTTTTAATAGCTAAATCTCAATCAAAATGTTTATAATGGAGCAAGACATCTCACTTTGTATAAGTTTTGAATCAGTTTAGAACTAACTGTTTAATTTTTGATGCTGGAATTTTGAATTTTTGATGTAAAAGAAAGGTTATTCATAGGAAAAATTTCAATGCAATATTGTTAGAAACAATATGTTATTTTGGATGATAAAGTCAATTTAATTCAATTCAATTTCGACAAATATAAAATGAATGAACAAATGTTTACATTGTTGCATTCTGGCTATAAGTTTAGCCTATAATGCATACTAAATAAGTTTTTAAAATGTATAAAAACATTTAAAACTTGGAGAATTGAAGAATATGAAGGTGGAAAGAGAAAAAGAAGCAAGTTTAGATCTGAAATAAACTGCATAAGAAGTTAATTGAGGTGAGAAATACACACACAATTTGAACATTTAGAGATTCAAACTTCAGAACGCTCGAACTATTGAGACTATATTTTCCAAATTGCTGCCATTGTAACTAGATTGTTAGTGTTAAGAATCTTAAACCACCGGAAAAAAGTTTTTTTAAACTGTTAATATTTGCCACATTTTGTAACAGAAGATAATATCCCTAATTACTTATCATACTTAAGGTTGAAGCCTCGAGCTATTCAAACTAAGCCTTAGTGTGTTAAAATCTAATAGTTAGATCAGAAGTTATTTAGAATCTTCATATCAAAAGAATCAGATCTCATCACATTTTATTAAAAGAAAGGAGCAATTCATGAATAGCTGAAAATATTTCTAATCTGCCTTCTGTTTTAGTTACTTTTGTTGGCAAAAATATTTATCGATTTGAATCAAATAAAAGAAAGCATGTTTTACTGTATACATTCTAAAAAATTTCGGATGAAATTACGGAATAAAGTGACGATTTTTCGTGTGCCTCTTCCGTAAAATCCCTTTTACCATAAAGACCCATTTTAACGTAAAATATAACGTTATTATTGCAAATTTTTTTCTTATATTAGAGTAATTCAGAGATTTTACTGTACTAATTATTGTACAATTTACGGTCCATCAGATATTTTTCCTTAACATATTTGGTAAAAATAGATTTTACGGGAAAAAAAATACCGCCACCCTTGAGTGCCGGTACTTTCTACCGTCAGTTGATCTGGATTTTTTTACAGTGCAGTTATCATAAGTAATAAAATAACTATTAATTTATATTAATTTATATTTTCAACAATGAGGCATTTTTTTTTAGTTTTTAATCGAATTTGTTTTAACACACAGTTTTGTAGTTCCCTTTCCTTCGAACAAACATATGCAGCATATATTGGTATTTACTTAATAATTTTTATATTTTTTTAAACTTGTGTTAAAAATTATTTATACCTAAATAGCAGTTAACTACAACAAAACAACCAAATTTAAAAGGCATTTGCAATTTAAATCACAATACTTTTAGAAAGATTGATTCAAAATTGAACCCTAAAAATGGTATCTGGAACCCTATTATGGTGCAATTTTGCATAAACCTTATCAAGGTGTTAAAAAATTTCATTTTTTGATTCCATTGAATCAAAATAAACGGCAACACCACGCTGATTAAGTTAAAGAATAACAATTAAAAAAGTTTATTATAGCACAGTTGGAAATTTCTGACAGCCTATTTTCAAAAATATTAACAATAACAAAAATAATCCACAGCTTTCCTTGTAGATAGCCTGAAATGTTGTAAATAAAATTATTTCATTCAACTTTACATAAATAAAATCAGTCAATATAAATATTATTAATCTAAATTCATTTTGGCTGAAAATTTATTTTACACAACAAAATAAATTGATAGTTAAATGATTTTTAACAATCTGACAAGAAATTCGAAATAGTACGCTCATTAACTCAGATTTGCCACTCATAAGAATTCGTGAGGCTGAAAGAATTCTAATTTAAGACGCTATTAAAATTCCCATAGTTACCCTAATGAGTCAAGCATGATTTTATCAAAATTCTTAACCTAATCAGAGAAAATACAGTAATTTATGCACTTTTAAAAGTTTGAAATTAATATTTATTCTACTTCTTTAATAAGCTATTAGTAATGCCGAAAGATAACTATACTAATTAACTTTAAAATTTTTTTTTTCATTGAAACAATTTTGATTAATGTAGGTAATTTTTCGGAATAAATGTGTTTCATTAGAAATCTTTAATATGCCTAAAATAGACACTTTTTAAAGAAGTAATATTATTTAATTTGCAGTTTTTCTATTTTAAATAATTTGACTTTGTTTTTTAGATTATTTTATTGTCTTATTTGCAATTTATTTTTCCTGATAGTTAAATAAACCCAAGTTAAGGGGAAGTTGAGCGTTGAAATGAATAATTTCCACAAGCTGGAGCGGAAAGATGCACTTAATAATGAAAAAACAATCATTGGCTTCAAAAAATATTTGCTGGAGAATCTCGGCATGATTCCAGTCTTTAAAACCAGGTAAAAATATTTTAGACTCCTCAGACATCAAAGATAAATGACAGACAAATGTAGAAAAAAAACACAATTTTGCCAAAAAGTTCGATTTTAAAAAATAAATTTCTTGCTCAGCTTGAAATGCCTGTATAACACTTCGATGCAGATGAGACACCGCTGTCCTTGTTATATATATATTCTTTCTGACGCTCTAATTACAATAAATATTTTGTTATTTTGATAATATATTTTGTTATTTCTTAATTATAAATAATGGGTACTAAAAACTAATTGGTACTAATAGGTGCTAAACTATCTGTTAGATTATCGACATTATATTTAGACTAATATATAAAACACAAAAAAAGTAGATCGAAAAAAATCATATTCAAAAATTTACCAATAAATAATTTTGTAAATTAAAAAAATTTCAATGCTGAAGTACTGTTTTTCATAGATCTAAATAACCGCAAATAAGTGCAAATTTGAAAAATTATTGTTTGAAAGTGAGCCGCGTTTGGATGATTTTACCTTTAAAGCAGAATAAAGACGCCGATGTTTCATCTTGTGTTTCATTACCGTAAATTACTTGAATATTAAAAATAAAACAGTTTTACTTATTTTGACAAAAATAAATATAAATTAAAGAGAGCACTTAATGAAATGGACACGCATGGTAACTGCTGTGTTTGAAAAATGAACTCAGTACTCTGATTAAATACTAAGCGGAATAAACATGGTTTTATTCTTAAGCCATGAGAGTGAGTGCCTGTTTTTGAGCACTCGAGAGAAGTAAACTTACGAAGTTTTTCCATTTTAAGGCTTTAAGAATTTTTTCTTATTTATTAGCAAATTAAATTTTTTCAACAATAAAAGTTAGGAACTCAATTTTTTTTTTCTTAGAATTTCACAAAATCTATTATTTGTTATTTATTCTTTGCTAATCAAGCAGCGAAAAAAAGTCAGGTAAAACTATTGTATTGTATGTTAATGAGACTTCTTGTTTAAAAAATAAACAGAATTCTGGAAAATGAAACTAAAGTTAACGTTATTTAAACTAATCATTTGGTAATTTTTTCCTTCATATGTTAATGGTTTACCAGAAATTCTGGTTTTCAACATCACAGTTCTTAATACCAGACTTTCAGTAAGAAAAACAAAACTCCTAAGTAAATTGAATCGAATAGATGGTTTTCCTTCCATGCTCTAAATATCATAGTTAAAGTTAACAATAAATGTTATCACACATTATGAAACACATATTTTTTAAGTTATTAACACAAAAATCATAGCCCTAGCAATTCGGTAAAAATTGCAGGGCTTTTTGGTTCTTCCATATAGCCAAAAACATGGTAAATTTTGCCATATTTTGGAAGTTTCATCCCTACATTTTTTTTCAGTTAGACAATATAAATCTCACACATTTTTGTTTTCATTTTGAAACCATTGCTTTACTGATAAAACGAAAAGGTGTCCGTTAATTGATTCAACGAATTATTTGCAAGATTTAAAAAATAACTTACATTTATGAATTAATTTCGGAAATGTAAAATTCATTGGAAAATAAGCAGTACACTTTGCCATGACTCTGAATATTTTACCTGCGCGTTTCAAAACTTTCTGTAAGCAACAAAAATTTTAGAACTTTACGAAAGGACTTTAAACTCTAGATCAATAAATAATTTTGTCACTAGAGAAACAACGGCTGTTGACAGTTCTGGTGCCAAGAATATACCTCTACAAATTATCGGTGAGATAAACTTTTGACTTCTACCAGATGGATCAGCTTTATTCTCGAATGATAGCTTTATTCTTTAGAATTTTAGTTTTATTTTAAGGGTCCCTTTTCAAGTTTTGGCCGTAGGGGTACCGATGAACGGTCGATCCAATCGTTCAACTTGTCAGACTGAAAGTCGCCGATTTTCCTCTGCCTTTTCGGAAAATCGATTCCAAAAGGCATATGTCGAACACATCTATCAGCATTTATCTTTTTTGCAATATTTTCTCCTTTTAAAATGACGAAAGATAAAAGTACTATTTTCTTAGGTATAGTCAAGTTCTATTTTTGAAAATCGTATTTAATCTTAATAAACTTAGTTACATAGTTCTAATATGTATTTAAATGTCATGTTTGCAGTTTTCAGGGATATACAAGATAATAATGACGCTGCTTATTGAACAATAATTCATCTCAATGCAACTAGCATCAGGAGTTTAAATTTTAAAAGTGTTATATTGTGAAATATTACACTGAGAAAAAAGTATGGTCAAAACTACCAGAATATAGTAAACTTTCCTGTCCTTTTAACTCAATGGAAACAGCTAACAAGAACTTGGAAATTTTTACTAAAGAGCTTTGGTGATGACTTTAATAAAATTAAAAATTAAAAATTAAATGTTGTTTTAGAATATGTAGTAAAAATTGGTAATCATGTTGCCTTAACCCATGGTAGTAAAACCATTTATTCGGTCAAAATTAATTTAGGTAATTATATGCAACGTAGGTAATAATATGCAACGTATATTTTGTTTTTATAAAGAAGAAATATGATCTTTTTTACCTAAAATGTCATTACCATACATTAGAGAAATTTTACTAAAATTTTTTTCTGAGTATAATCGAAACTTTTAAAGCTTTTTTTTTAAAAAATTCATAAAAACAATATTTGAATTTCAGTAGCAACAAAATAAATTTGAATAACTACATTTAAGAGTAAACTTAATTTATTCAAAAAATAACCACATAATTATCAAATTTTACTGATAATACTTATAAACAAAAAAATGCAAAGGAAATTTTGCTCAATATACGTATTTATTAGGAAATTAGTTTATTAGCTGTTGAGAATAAAAACAGTTTAAAAATGTTGCCCTTGAAAGAAATCACACCATTTAGTTATTTGTCTTAAATGTTGTTAAGATGACATTTGTAAAGATTCTATATTTGCAAATGCAAATACTTCCATTAGAATTGAATTGATTTGATAATGTAATTTTTATTGGCTCATACGTAGAAAAAAATTACAATGATAGCGAACTTTCCTCTGACTCTTAACACTGAATATTACAGCATGTGGTTCGGAGATGAAATGTTGTTTTTAGGACTAATTCTACTGCTATTATGTAAGCCTTGCCATTTTTGTTTTGCTTTTTAATATGCCCAGGTTGTCAAATGTAGCATTTTGTTTGTTTTAAAATGAAATTTTAATGATCAGGTCAACCTTCACTTTTAAATTGTGAAAGTTCGTATATGAAAGCCTGCACAAATAAACCTTATTTCAGTGAAGGTCATAAAATCTAAAATAAACTGTAAGAGGATGAAACTTTCCTAGGTTTGAGAACGCCTCATAATCTTAAGGCGAACCTCATAGTGCGTAAACTCCTATAGTTCAAGCTTACATGGATTATTTTCTAATCAATAAAAACTTTAAAATCAATCTTGCACTGCTATTTAGAATAACAAAATTTCACGTATAACCTGAATATATATATAATTANATATATAAAATTTTATTTTATTTCTTTGCAAACATACATACGAAGAAATTTTTCAATAAAATAATAAATAGCTATATGTATTCTGTTCCTTATGAAAAAACGGTATCAAAGGAATATTAGAATTACGAGTCGGATTTAAAAATCAAATCAATTTACTTCGTTATTACATTGGTTGAACCAAAATTCAAATATACAATTTCTTGAGATTGTTTTTTAGTTTACTCAATCTCTTTCTATTGTCAAGACGTGATGAAAATACTGCACATAAGTTTCTTTCCCGGAATCAATAAGATTGTTTCCCACATCTCCAAATCCATGTCTCTGAGTTTGTACTTTGTGACATTTTATTTCTATTTTATTTTGCGTGAAATGAAATTGGAAGGAGAATGTCTTTGCTTCTAAGAGATTGGTTCGGACAAAGAAAATTGGAAATCAAACGTAGTGGACTTTTCATGAAACGTTTGTGTTAGCTTAAAAATATATATTGTGACAAACTTGTTTCTACGTGACATTTTGACTCTCGTAAGAACTCAATTTAAATTTGAAATTGCAAATAAATTGTTTCTAGCTCAGGATAATTTATTTTCTTGGTAAGTAGTATTTGTCATGGTGTGTTTTTCAGTAAGGGTAGCATGAAAAAAGTCTGCATTTAATTATTTTTTCACTTTATGTAGGCTGAAGTATGCATTGCACATTGTAAAGAATTCAAAACAAATTGCGATCAAAATTACTGGCATTTAGGGTGCCGGTACTTCTTACCATAAAATCTGTTTTTAATTAAACATGTTACTGAACTTAAAATCAATTATACCGTAATTTTAGCAATAGTAATTACCTTAAAATCACTGTATTACACTAATTAAACAAATATTACAGTAAAAGTTATGGTAATATATATTACGGTATAAATGCATTTTACGGATAGTGCACCCAAAGTGCCGGCAGTTTAGACCGCGAACTTCATTCTTGTTAAATTTGTTGTTTTTCTATTCAATAGAAATTTAAAAAAATAATAGTATGCCATTTATTAAAAATAATTTATAATTTATATTTTTAGCTTTATCATTGGGGACAGTGTATTTTGCAACAAAAGTACTACGGGAAATTTATTATATGTGTATTTACTTGACCCAAATGTATTTCGTTAACAAACGTAATACATTTGGTTCAACGTGCTTCCTATACTAAAAATTTAAAAAATATTTCGAACGTAATACCACTTATCGTGTATATGTACAGAGCTCAAATTAATAAACTGACCACCCTGAATAACTTTTAATCTAATAACAGTATCTTCACGTTCTAGGACTCATTCTTAATCGTTCGAATTGGTGATCTCAAGGAGATAACTTAATTAATGCAGCCGATATTTTAAATTACGAAATCAGGCACAAAAACATACTTTCTCTCAGTAAACATAGCTTACTTCAATGGATTCAGGTTTCAAATACAGGAGTTATCCACAATCAGAGAAATATGGTCCCAATAGTTTGGTCAGGTGAGTCATCCAAAGCTTAGACCCCTTATTGTTAGGTTTACTTTTTGCGCATTTCGCCATATGTCGAGAAATTTTGATGCGAAATAAGAAATTTTGCACACAATTTTAAAATTCGGTTATTTGAAGATAATTTTAAGCAAAAAAATATGTTTAGAAATATTTATTATTTTTATTTTATTTTTTTAATAATGGCCGAAATTTTTTTTTAATGTATACTATTTTTGACATCATTTTAAGGTATTTAGTTTTACATGGAAAAAGTCAAGATTTTATAGAAATTGGTTAATAAGTTCCTGAGAAATTGAATTCTAAAAACACCATTTTTTTTTTAAAAATTCGTTTTCTCAGAATTTATTTGACCGATTTCGCTAAAACTTTTTATTTTGCCGTGTTAATTTAAGTACTTTAAAATGATGGAATCAGTTGAATATTTTACAATAAAAAATTTTCTGGAAATTAAAAAAAATAATTTGGAATTTAAAAAAAAATTAACAAATTATTTATTAAATTATAGATTTTGAATGGAATTTTCTTTGGATAAACAGAATTATCTTACAAAATATTCTAAAAAGTTCTCAATATACGGAGAAATACGCTAAAAGTAAAATTAACAAGAAGGGTCCAAATTTTGGACCTCTCTTCGACCTAAACCATTAGGATCACATTTCCCAAATTGTGGCTACCTCCTTGTAGAAAAAAAAATTATGTTTATTCAGAGAAACTACACATTTGTGTGTGATTTCATAACTTTAAATAATGTTTGCGTTAATTATTAGCATATTTGGGGTTAACCCCTCGAACTCTTAAAAATTAGTCCCAGAAAGTGAAGATCTGATTTTTAGATCAAAAGTTATTCAAGGTGGTCCATTTTTTTGTTGCGCTTCAAGCTCATTTTAGTCTTTCTTTCATTAATAAAGGTTTTTATAAGACTGATTATAACTGATGAGTATTATTTGTGATACACATAATCATACTACATTATATGAAAGCTAGGGGGAGTGAATACATCAATCTTGATATAACAAGCATTTTGAGCATTAAGTTCATATATTTCTGATAAAAAAAAATTAAGAACATATAGAAAAAGAAGAATTCGAAGTAAATCATATTTCAATTTCATCTAAAAAATAATGCGTTCTATTTATTAGATTTAAAATGCTAAAATTTTTAGAATTAAAAAAATGCTTTCACAGAAATTATCTCTTCTAAATATTCTAAAAAAATGTCTAAGAAAAAAAACATGTCATAAACTGAATAAAAATTTAATTATAGGGCAAAGAAACGAAAAATTGAGTTATAATAGAAAGATAAATTGATTCAAACACAGTTAATTAATCAAAATCATTAGGTTAAGGCATGGAAAAGAATAAAAACTCACAGCATAAAAGCCATTAATCAACTCTCATAGGAAGATTACTTGCTTACGGTAGCATAAAAGATTAATAGTCAATTAAACACGGAATAAAAAACACAAATACACATAATGCGGTCGCCAACAAAATTTGATTTTTGCTTGTTTAGCTCTTTGAGCTAATTGAAGAACTTTTAAGGCCGTGACGAGTTTATCAATATTTTTTCACTCTAAACAATTTCCATACCCTCTTATTGGCGATGAATTATCGGAATGACATTTTCAGGTTCTCAAATTTGATGGAGTACCGAAAAATACTCTTAAAATCTTGTTTAAAACGCCTTGTTTTGGGGAAAGTATTAGTAACTTCTTTTATCAACGCTAAAAGGGCTTATTAAAGATTAATACCAGCCTTGAGATGGGAAAGTTAAAAAAATCCAATTTAAATTAGTTTTATGTAAAGTCATTAAATTTAAAGAGTTGAAGTTTATTCGCTTTATATTTATTTAAAAGCATACACGTATGTAATTGCAATTTAAAAAGGGGACCCAGTAAAAGTTAGCAAATAAAATTTTTATGTACCGTGAGCACAAAAAAAAAAGAAAAAAAAACTGGACCACTCTGAATAACTCTTGATCTAATGATCAGATCTTCACATTCTCAAGTATGTTTTTTAATTAGTGCAGACGAATGAGTTTCGAAATCCGACAAAAAACGTACTTTCTCTGAATACCTTTTTTTCGATAGATTCAGATTTCTGACCACCAAAATATAAGGAGTAGCTGCAATCTGGGAATCTGTGAAATAAGGTCCATATATTTTGGTCAAGAGAGCAGACCAAAGTTTGGAACGTTTAATGTTAATTTTACTTTTTCCCTATTTCGTCAGTTCTCGAGCTTTTAAATGGAATTGAAAAACTTTTCACGTAATATTAAAATTTGTTACTCCTCGCGAAATATAACTTTTAATATGTATTTATTATTTTTTATTATTTTATTGAATAATAGTCGAACATTTTTGAAATGTTAAGCATGCATGTTGCAACAAATAGGTTAATTTTAACTTCTTTTTTTTTTAATTTTGTTTCTCTGAATAAGAAATGCATCAATTTTAGTTTGTGCGATTTTCTCCTTTTTACCTATTTTCATTTTATTTTTTTAATGACACTTTCATCATTATTTTCAAAATAACTTTTGTGTTTTGAAAAATTAAAAATTTTTGTCATTTATTTAACAGCATTATCAATATCTTTTTTCATATTTTGCATAAATAGCATTTGATAAATTTTATATATTAAAATTATTTTAATCAGTACATTTGGAAATTAAATAAAATAAAACGATATATCTGAATTCAGTTTTTTTTTAAAATTAATTAAACATTTATTCTTATTTGCAAAAGCGAAAAACGTGCTAATAAAGCTCACAACTATGTTTCAGAATCACAGTTTCAGAACAGATTGCGAAAATATATTTTTTTTCTAAATTAAGAGGGAATTTAGAGAAATTTAAATATATAATGACAAGGATATTCGATAAATTTAAATATTTATAGTTGTTCCTATAGTCAAATGATTTTTACTTTTATATTTTTTTTCCTCTAAAGATTTGAATAAATAATTTCAAAACAAATAATAATTTTTACTTATTGTTCAAAAGTATTATATTTTTCTAATAATCTTTTATTTATTTACGAATTAAAAGAGCAGAATGTTGAATGTTTCCAAATATAGAATTGATAAAGTTAATTCCTTATTGGCATGAAGCTAAACAATATAAAAGAGAGTATAAATAATGCCAATAATTAAACAAATTGTAATTTCTGTCCTACATAGAATAATCTTATACAGTGTCTTTTTACAGAGAGACGTCTTACAGTGCATTTCCGTATTTGTAAATTAAGCTCTTGGCATTGGAGCGTCTCCTTTGGCTCACTGTAATAACGTCAACTTGACAAGCATGACCTTTTAAAACACAGTCTATGTTTTGTACGCAAAAACAGTCCACGCATCTACACCCGAAAGGGAGAAGGGAAACTCATTTTAATACAAAACGCTTACTCTTCATTTACGCTACCTCCGCACAAGTGCCTTCATAAGAATCTTCTTACAGATATATATTTTCTTAAGTGAAAATAGTTATTTGAAATTTATAAATTTAAATTCTCAGAATATCTCTTACACTACTTTTAAAACCCTACTTCAAGATTATACATGGTTTTATCGTCAATTTTAGTATGTTTATAACTTACAATTTTAGTTACTTAGTGAAATTATTACAATGAGTTTTAAAAGTGAGTTGTGTTATGATATTATTGTGTTTTTAAGGTACAAAATTTTTTTAGTGTACACTATGTCTTAGTTCCTCCATGGCCCAAAGTTGAACAATAAAATAAAAAAAGAAGAAATAAAATTTTAAAAAAAACTGAATCCAACTTAAGTTGTCAAAAAATAAATTTATTGATGTTAATGAAAGTTTTCAGAAGCACTTTAAGCGCAAAAAAACAAATTTGTGCTTTATTTTTTTTTTTTTAAAAAATAGTCGTTGCTTAATACCAAGTTATGCAAAATCTGAAACTAAAACGATTGACAAAACAGTCGTTTCTGAACTATTAACACCCATTCGATACACTTTAAGCACGTAATTTTCTCTCATTCCATTTTTCTTTTATCTTGATCAAAAGTTCTCGCCAAACCTTCAATCACACCATTAGCAGACTAATCAAAACAAAATCTAAACAACCTCGCAGAAAATAGAACAACATAACCCTTAAAAACAAGCCTTACGTAGTTTTCCAGAATCATACTTGTAACCTATAATTTTAAAAGAAAAATGTTGAGCCCATTTCTTCCTGAAAGTTAGTATTGATTTGGCGGAAATAGTTTGCAGATGCCATAAAGAGTCCAGGATACAGAAAATTGCTTCAGAGTCGTTTATTGTGCCGTAGGTTCCTTATGCCCAAGTGAGCAGAAAAACCATTTTTCTCAAATCATCCCTCTCTCTTTTACACTCAATGCTCTTCAGTTCGATTAACTAAGGCGACCTGATGCACTATTTTGATGCTCTGTTTTTTATTCCTTTTTAATGCATAACTATTTTTTGGGCTATAACTGTTTTTTTTCTTCTTTCTGAGGCATATTTTTGTTGTTTGGAATGTTATAAGCAAAACTCTTTTTCTTATTGTAAAGTTTAAACTACATTCAAGTTGATTTATATATAGATAAAGAGAGATTTATTTTAGAGAGAAATAAGTCGAATTTAGATGACTGTAATTACGTTTCCGTAGATATTTACGAAGAAAAAAAGAAATTCCAATAAACATTTATGTTATTAGTTTATTTACTTAAGTTAAGTTGAACATCATTTTATCTTGTTATTTTTATTTTAAAATTATCTTGTAATTTATTTGTCACTATTATCATTATTTCTTATTTTCTCTATTCAACGGTAGTGTATCTATTTATAAAATTCTACATTCCATAGAATGCCTACATTATTAAAAAAAATCTAAATCAAATTATAGTATGAAGTACCGGCACTTAGGGTGAACCATCCGTGAAATCTGTTTTACCGAAAAATAATTTTTTTTATCTTAAAATATTGTACTGTAATTTTTACAGTAATATTTTTTTTATTAGAGATCAATGATTTTATGGTAATTACCACTGTAAAAATTTTTTACCGTAATATTTATTTAATTACAGTTCAATGATTTTATGGTAATTACTACAGCAAAAATTACAGTATATCAGATAGTTTGTTCCGTAACATGTAATGGTAAAAATTGATTTTACGGGAAAAAATTTCAGGCACCCTGAGTGATGGTACTTTTTTTTCGCAATTCGATCCGGAATTTTTTACAACGTAAACATATTGTTGTGCAATGCATACAATTATTCAGCTGAGTATGAAATGATTAATATTTTCCACATTGGCAATGCATTATAAAGAATTACTAATCAAAATCTAACAGAAATTATATACAATGACTAATAAAAGAAAACTTAAGTTATATAGTTTTATGCAACAGTTATGGAATATATATAACAATTGTCATATTTCATGTACGTTATGCTTTCTATTATAAGAATAATTATTTCAAAGATCGTAATATTTAACAATTAAATATTGTAGATTGTATTACTTATATAATGCTTGCTGATACAATTACAGCGAAATGCATAATAAAAAAATGCGATAATCCTTATCAAATTAAAATACTGCCTTAGTGGTTGGAAAAATGAAGAAAAATTTTAAAGAAATTTTTACTCAGAACGATGTGAGTAAAGAGCTTAGGACTTAAAGTAAAGATACATATTTTTATTCACTGAAAAAAATTACGGTAATTTCAACCTCAGTGTCGATACTTTTTACCGCGAAATGTATTTTTACCAGAATATTTTACGGAACAAAAAAATCCAATATACCGTAATTTTTACTGTAATAATTACCATGATATGACTGAATTTCTCTAATTAAATATATATTACTTTAAAAATTAAGGTAGAATATTTTACTGTAAAAATGGATTGTATGGTAAAAATACAGTTGATGCACTCAAAGTCCCTGTGATTCACACGGTAATATACTTAACGGCTTATACTTAAAATAGCAATCCAGCAGTAACAATCAGTTTGCAGATCAGGAAGGTCCCGGATGCAATGAATCCTTAATTACCAGACCAATGCCATGATGTTTGCTATGTAATCAGTATTTCCCAACAGCCACCTCTACTTCTTAGACATGTTGGTATTCATCGAATAAATGCTAGTTGATCCATAAAAGTTAATCGGGAGTAGAACTCGGTTCTTCAATATGACTGCGCACTGCTTTAACCACTACACCACTGAGAAATTACTAGTTGAGAGTTATTCTGAAAATATACTATTTTTGTACAAATCCCATAATCAGTCGAGGAATTATACTTTTCTGTCTTTTAATATATTTTAGTATAATGTGCACCTTTAAATGACATACTGAAGTTCTTTTTTTCTTTTTACTTCTAAATTTCGCACACTTTCCATGAAAAATATACACCGCTGTTTCTGATGATATTACCTGCCCTATACGGGAATATATTTTTTAAATATATGTAATTTTATTAAACTTTTTTAATTGAGCACTTTTCGAACCTAAATCACTTTCTAAAATCTTCTTTCTTCTTTTATTATCCTTTTTTATTACTTAATTATCTTTAGAAGGAACAAAAAATTATGTTTATTGAAATAAGATTAATTTTTCTCAATATTTCCTTTAATGAAAAAAATTGAATCTCTACTTTAGCATTAAAAATATAAAATGTGCACTACAAATTAAAATATTGATAGTCTTGAGTCATACAAACAGTTATTCTACGAATATTTTAAAAATGCTTTTATCCTTACATATTTCAGGAATATTTTAATAGAAGAATTGATATGAAAGATTTTAGGAAAAATAAACACTGAAAATAAATTTCACTTTCGGAAACTATTTTAAAACTTCGTAATAATGTTAAAAGCATCTTTTTTCAGAAATGTAATATATTTTGCAAAAATATTTTAGAAAATAACTTTTGAAGTCTACTCCAAAATGCTTTTTGCCTCTGAAACATATACATTTCTTTTAAGTTCGAAAGATTGATTCAATATTTCAATGTCAAACTTGATTTTAAGGTACAGAAAAGTAATCGATTCCCGCATTAAAAAGTCTCAAAAGTATATACTTTACAGAATGTTCTTGCGTTACACGTGTCAAAAATTGTAAAAGCCAGCAATAATTCTCAATCTTATGATTATACTTTCCTAAAAAACTGACGTAATACTTGATTAAATTTCTAGGTTATTTTGTCTGAAGCACTGTTTATTTTGACGCTTGTGATTTCTGTTCAAATAAAATTATTTCGTGAATTCTTGCACACTTCTAAATGTTTAGAAATTACAAATTATTTTTTCGATTTATTTCCTTTAAAGTTCGAGAAATTGATTTACTGATTTGCCAATAGCGGATTAAATTTTAATTTAGCAATGTTAAGAAAATTAAAAAAAAAAGATTTTTCTCGATTTAACATATCAATTGCAAAGGATAGTTAAATACAGGATGTTCGATAAATATCATATTACGGATCATATTACGGAAAAAATATCTCATTTATCGTAATAATTGCAGTAAAATCACTGAATGACACTAATTAAATAAATATTGCTGCAAAATTAAATAAATATTGTGGTATAATATTTACTGTTGAAATGGATTTTACGGAAGATGCACACTTTACTTTATATCCTATACCACCGGTATTTTATACCATATTTTTCTGAAGTTTCTTTACTTTGTACTTTAAATCCAGTACATTTGTTTATCTAAAATGTCTGAATTTTGTGTCAATTTTAAGTGTTCCAAACGTTATTGTCGAAAATTGAATTCATATAGGGTTAAAGATAGCAGTTTTATTACTTTATTTTGCCAAATCATTACTTTACAATCACGCAGATAATAATGAAGCAATTGGAATAAAATTTTCTGCAATAAAATATAGAAATAAAATAATTTTGATAAAAACAAAAGTAAATGTTCAAAGGTGCATAAAGTTGTAATTCAGCATAGTGAAGCTCTCCTAGCGACTGAATATGCTTTTTCCGGTAATGTGATTCTACGTGATTCTTCAGGCTATTGAGTTGCCTTATTTCTGGTTGAAGTCTGTAGTTTGTTGGAAACCTGCATATTCATGCTGAAATTAGATGGTATTTTATTCGAAAACTAATAATGGAATTCTATTAAATTAAGAACACGTAAAGTATAGGTAATAAGGAAAATAATATTTTCAAAAATACAATTTGTTCAAAGTTGTTCATTTTGACTTTTATAATTTTTGACAAACTTTATTTATTAATGAATTTTCTGACAAAATTTTGCTATCCACTCCTGAATTCAAACTTTTAAATAAATAATCATCCAGTATTCATGGAGCAGAGGTTGAATCGAAGTCACAAATCGATAAATATCAAAGATCAAAATCAATTTTCCTTTTATTGTTTATTTTTGTAAAAAAAAAAAATGAGCCTATATCTCAATTTATTCATATGTTATACGACAAACTCAAATTAATAGTTTGCAAACACTCATCTTTACTGTTGATCTATAATTTTGTCAAACTTCTTCATTTAAAATGTTTTAAAAGAAAGGATTAAACTTTTCATTGTTGTCTTCCACAATTTACAAAAAACATTTTAAGTGCACTACTTTTTATTTATCTTCTTTTTTTTAAAAAAGGAAACCTTAATATGATCAATGAATCACGATTTAAAATGTAAATACAATAATTATAAAATAATTTTCCTGTAAAATTGTGGAAATTCCTTAAGAATTGTTTTATATCTCACACGTTTTAAAAATTTGAAAGTAAATAATAACTCCAACGAAATATTATTTTAAATCAAAAAGTGGAACAAACCTTTTTTATGATGAATAAAGATTTTAGAAGAAATTTTAGGTATAAAAGATGAATACTATTATAACGAAAATTTATTATAACTTTTAACGAAATTCATTTTAACGAAAAATATTAAGTAATTTCTATCAATTATATTAAATATTTCTTCCAACACATTTAAAAATTCGTGCATTTAGCAGCCAACACATCTATATTTAAAAAAAAGTATGTAAATTCAGAAACGTTTCTACCTTTAGTAAGTATGTATATTTAATAACACATTTACATTTGGAAATGAAGCAACGCATTTTAAATTATTATAAAAACGTTAACAATGCATTTATAATGTTAAAACTAAAAAATGACAAATACAACAATAATATAATTAAATTTCAAAATTATCTTACTTCAAAATTTTATTTTGGTAAAACATTTTTAAAAACATATATGCATTTTAAGAAAATATTCTAATTGTGCTGAACAGCATAAAGATGTAAAAAAATGTTCAGCAAATCTTATGCCATAGTAAAATTTGAAATAAGTTTAATCTATAAATCCAATGCTTTAATGTTCAAATTTTTGATTAATATTAATCAAATTTCCATACTTCATTTGTTTTCCACATTTTCCGCTATATCTGTAAGAAAAATATTTTTTTCCTGTTATTATGCATTAAAATATAAAACACATATAAACCTATTTTAATACTCTCCTGAGATAAAAGTAAAATGTTATTAATTAAGACCGTTATCGTGGATAGATTTGGAATAATTTTGCTTTTCAAAAAAAATATAAACTTATATGGAATAGTAGTCACTATTTTAATTTACAGCAAGAGAAATGTATTGAAATAAAAACACATTTTTCACAAATTAATTTATAACTAGTTGCATTATTTTCTAAAATAATTAAAAATTGAGAGGTTTTTACAAATTTTTGAGCGCTATGTTCTTTTGTTTCAACATGTATCTTGATGAGATACTAATGTTTTAGTTTCAAAAATGCAAAAGAATATTAATTGTCAGTAAATCTTAGGAAATAGTCTTGGTAAAAAAATTAAATAAATTAACTATACAGTATGTATAGAAAAATAAAATCTATGTTTTTTTTAATCATTTTATGCTTGTTGCTTGAAAAATATCTGAAAAATATTATGTCACACAAGGAAATCTTTAAAAAATATTTTTAGTACAATGATAAAGGTACTACTGTTTATTTTTAATAGTCAAGATGAAAAATATTGAACTGTTAGGAAAATAATTACGTTTCTACTAAGCATATGACTTAATTTTTACGTATAAACAAAACTTAAACGAAATTATCATTATGAATTTTGAAAATAATATGCTCACTGCATTTCTCATGCACCGTACTTACTTAATCTAGTCTCTAAGAAAAATAATTTAGACGGAAAAGCCTCTGCTCATTTCAACATGCTAAAAATAACTACAATAATTATGATTTCTTTTAACAAACAAATCTTCTATAATCAAGTAACAATTGTTTTATCAATTACCAATTAACCATGAAACTACCTAATATATATATGGGTCATTCTCACGAAAACAGTCATTTTCTGTCCCCAGTATATTTTATGTTTGTTTTACAACTTACGAAAAAAAAATTTTCAGGGAAAGTGTCCTTCAGAATGCAAGCTAACAAAAGAATAAAAATAAAATTATCAATTTTTATTTTTTATTTATTTTAGGTAATTAAAATATACCAATATGTCATTCCCTCACTTGTCCCCACTGCTGATTTAAAAAAAGAAAAAAATTGTTTCTGAAATAAGAAAATTTTTTTACAAATTCATGTTTTTTATTTCAGAAT